>NW_026854666.1:0-67596 GCF_026571515.1 Ruditapes philippinarum | reverse complement strand
GGATATCTTGCTTAAGTTACATAGGTCTATTATTTTAGAAATAATATATCCCAAACTGTGATTTTATCGCTCAATAAAATCACTGTTTGGAGGTCGGATGTGTGGAATTAAGAGGGAGTAGCCCGAGTGATATAATGATGCACATTCAATCAACAAACAGTGATTTTATCCAGTGATTCCAAGCGATTTGGATATATTATTTTGATTCTAACACGACATCAACAAATAAAATTTTAATGCTGCCGTACCTTATATTTAGCTAAATTGTGCCCGATTTGTTCCGTACTCATTTTCAGCGCATCACATTTTTAGTGGTTTGTAACTTTGCGTGTATAATGATAACATCACATGTCTTAATATAGAATGTCAAACAGTGATTTTATAGCATAATAATACACACTTTCGGTTCTTCTATGTTCAATAGGGAAAAATGCGGGTCGTGTTAGAATATTAAGTAAAATATGTTATTGACTCTTTGTTTTCTGTTAGATAAAAGTAAATTATCAGATATATTCTATCTGCTATTTAAGATCATTCTTAAAGATATTAATCACTTCCTCAGCTGTATGTGCGTTTGTGTGCACACCTGTGAATTTTATTGGGGTGGGGGGATTGCATTTTGTAATTGTTATTATTTGCAGGCCTTATTTTTTCTCATTTAATTACTGACTGATTTATATAATTATAAACAATGAAATTTGGGACTGTAAAGAGTTGTAAAAATAGCATGAGCTTAAAACATCTATAATATTTATCATCTTTCTCATACTTTTGGCTTAATAGTAAAGAAGATCCAGGACCTGCATCCCATAATGCTTAAATATATAGAATTTGTACACAAAACACATCCTAGGAATTATCTAAGTTTTCAAATTAAGAAAAGCCTATGTATAGAACAGATGTAAAATAAAATGAGAGTATTCCCATTTTCTTAAGGCTTATATTAACAAAAATAAATGTGTCTTAGATGGTTTTGTCATTATGTAAGTTTACATTTTGAATTGGGAAAATTTACCTTTGATTCTTTCAAAAACATACATGTTAATGCATATTTGGTACTTATGATTGGTTTGACAATCTGAACTGTGTGTCACATGGAAAAAATATTATATATAAAGTGAATTTCTTTAAAAAAAATCATTTGACTGAAATTATATTTTAAAAACATAAAATTTGAAGGTTTTTCACTGAAATATCCAGGCAATATGTTAAATTAGTTCATACTAAACACAACTAAGCCTGGATCTGTACATTTGACCTATTACAATTATCAGAATTTAAAGCAAAAATTTAGTTACAACCCTTTCGCACCAAATCATTTTTTTATTTTTTTTTTATTTTTTTGGTGCGAAAGGGTTGTAACTGAAACTTTATCAATTATCTCTTTATCCTTGCAAAATAAAATAACCTTTCCAATCAATTATATATCAGTAAATGAATGAAAGCCAAAAACCAAAATTAAAGAAGTATTTATTAGAATTTAAAAGAATAAATAAGTTTTTTGTCTCTCCTGAATAATTTCAAAATATTGAGTTACAACCCTTTCGCACCAAGGCATCAAATTGGTAGATGTGCAGTGCATAAGACCAATAACTCTTTTTGTCCTAATTTTGGAGTTATTGCCCTTTGTTAATTTCAACACTTTGAACTTTGTCCGGAACATAACTCTAAAACTATAAGAGATATCAAGATGAAACATTGTAGGTAGATATATCTCATTGAGTAGAAGTGCAGTGCAAAAGAACCATAACTCTGTTAAGCCTCATTTTTGAATTATCTCCCATTTTAGAAAAATCTTGTCCGGGGCATAACTCTTAAACTATAAGAGATATCAACATGAAACTTTGTAGGTGAATAGATCTCAATGGGTAGATGTGCAGTGCATAAAGCCAATAACTCTTTTTGTCCTAATTTTGGAGTTATTGCCCTTTGTTAATTTCAACACTTTGAACTTTGTCCGGAACATAACTCTAAAACTATAAGAGATATCAAGATGAAACATTGTAGGTAGATAGATCTCATTGAGTAGAAGTGCAGTGCAAAAGAACCATAACTCTGTTAAGCCTCATTTTTGAATTATCTCCCCTTATAGAAAAATCTTGTCTGGGGCATAACTCTAAAACTATAAGAGATATCAACATGAAACTTTGTAGGTGAATAGATCTCAATGGGTAGATGTGCAGTGCATCAGACCAATAACTCTTTTTGTCCTAATTTTGGAGTTATTACCCTTTGTTAATTTTAACACTTTGAACATTGTCCGGAACATAACTCTAAAACTATAAGAGATATCAAGATGAAACATTGTAGGTAGATAGATCTCATTGAGTAGAAGTGCAGTGCAAAAGAACCATAACTCTGTTAAGCCTCATTTTTGAATTATCTCCCCTTATAGAAAAATCTTGTCCGGGGCATAACTCTAAAACAATAAGAGATATCAACATGAAACTTTGTAGGTGAATAGATCTCAATGGGTAGATGTGCAGTGCATAAGAACAATAACTCTTTTTGTCCTAATTTTGGAGTTATTGCCCTTTGTTAATTTTAACACTGAACTTTGTCCGGAACATAACTCTAAAATTATAAGAGATATCAAGATGAAACATGTAGGTAGATAGATCTCATTGAGTAGAATTGCAGTGCAAAAAAACAATAACTCTGTTTAGCCTCATTTTTGAATTATCTCCCCTTTTAGAAAAATCTTGTACTGGACATAGCTGTAAAACTATAAGAGATATCAACATGAAACTTTGTAGGTAGATGTATCTCAATGGGTAGATGTGCAGAGCACGAGAATCATAACTCTGCCTTGCCTAATTCTGGAGTTATTGCCATTTGTTTATTTTTACTTTTTGAATTTGTCCGGAACATAACTCGGAAACCATAAGAGATATCAACAAGAAACTTTGTAAGTTGATAGATAACAGTGATTAGAAGTGCAGTGGAAAGAACAGTAACTCTGCCTTTCCTAATTTTGGAATTATTGCACTTTGAACTTTTTCTAGGGACATAACTCTGAAACTACAAGAGGTGTACTTTCCTGTGTCCAAAACCTATTCGGGGAGCATCACCCGGCTCAAACCGGGCTTTTGTTGCTATTAGTGGCTATAACTTTGATATTTTTGAATGTTTGTCTTCAAACATAATAACCTTTAAGGATAGACCTTGACCTTCACTCTTAAAAGACCTTGACCTTGAAGGTGAACTATGACTTTTTATGCCCCCACAATGTGGGAGCATATAGCGTTGCACTTGTCCGTCCGTCAGTCCGTCCGTACTTCCCGAAATCTTGTGAAGGCAACTCCTCTTAAACTGGATGGCAGATTTTGCTTAAACTTACAGGGATGAACAACCTTGATGTGTAGATGGTAGTAAAGGAAGGAATTTTTGCTGCGACCAAATTTAACAGAATTATGGCCCTTTGTTGATTTTTTCACTAGATACTATGTAGAAATTTTGTGAACGCAACTCCTCTTAAACCGGAATGCAGATTTTGCTTAAACTTACAGGGATGAACAACCTTAATGTGTAGATGGTAGTAAAGGAAGGAATTTTTGCTGCGACCAAATGTAACAGAATTATGGCCCTTTGTTAATTTTTTCACTATATACTATGTAGAAATTTTGTGAACGCAACTACTCTTAAACCGGATGGCAGATTTTGCTTAAACTTACAGGGATGAACAACCTTTAGGTGTAGATGGTAGTAAAGGAAGGAATTTTTGCTGCGACCAAATTTAACAGAATTATGGCCCTTTGTTGATTTTTTCACTATATACTATGTAGAAATTTTGTGAATGCAACTCCTCTTAAACCGGATGGCAGATTTTGCTTACACTTCCAGGGATGAACAACCTTAATGTGTAGATGGCAGTAAAGAAAGGAATTCTTGCTGCAACCAAATTTAACAGAATTATGGCCCTTTTTTGATTTTGCATTATTTACTATGTAGAAATTTTGTGAACGCAACTCCTCTTAAACCGGATGGCAGATTTTGCTTAAACTTCCAGGGAGTAACAACCTTAATGTGTAGATGGTAGTAAAGGAAGGAATTTTTGCTGCGACCAAATTTCACAGAATTATGGCCCTTTGTTGATTTTTAGTTTTCAACTTGTGGCACATGTAGTCCAAAAAATATTTGACCTAGAGTCATAAGATTGACAGAACAGTGGCGTGTGGGGGCATCCGTGTCCTATGGACACATTTCTAGTTTTATTATTGAATGGATTGACTTTATAGTAAAACAGAACTTTCTTTAGGATAAGACCTTTATGTATATCAAACTCAAAATTGACCTTGGCTCTTTTATGATTTTCGTACTGGGACAAAACAACCTTTTGGACAAGACATTCTTAAAGGTTGAACTGATCTTGACTTTGAACTTTAAATGACCTTGACCGTCAAGGTCAAAGTATTGAAATTTGGTTAAGCTGTCATAAAATAGCGACATATAGGGGTTACTTTTGTCGGCAGCGTTGTTGGTGTCGGCGTCCCTTTAAGCTTGTCCGGAGCATAAGTCAGTCATTATAAGTCGAATTGACTTCGAACTTGGTATGCATGCTTCTTATAATGACCCAAAGTGCAGTGCACAAGAACCGGAACTCTGCACTTCTTAATTTTTGAGTTATTGCCCTTTGTTAATTTTCATACTTTATTTTTGTCCGGGCCATTTCTCCTAATGTATAAAAGCTATGGACTTGAAACTTCATAGTATGATAGATCTCGATTAGGTAGAAGTGCAGTGCACAAGAACTGGAGGTACTCTGCATTTCTTTTTTTTTAGTTATTGCCCATACTTTATTTTGTCCAGGCCATTTCTCCTAAAGTATAAAAGCTATGGTCTTTAAACTTCATAGGATGATAGATCTCATTAAGAAAAAGTGCAGTGTACAAGAACCGTACTCTGCACTTCTTTATTTTCTTCATTTTTTTCATTTTTGTCCTTGCCATTTCTCCTAAACTATATTGTTCACAAGGTGACACATCTGACTCGTGGAGTTCTAATTTATGTTCAGATTTTGATTCATATGTGGACAAAACAACACTTATGCCCAAATAGACATATGGAATAATTAAGATATGTCCTTGACCTTTACATGACCTTGACTGTTAAATGATAGAATTTTCTTATCTTTGTCATTATTTATGGAAAGGATTCATACTTGGACAAAACAACAAGTGTGACTAGACAGACTTATTAAAATTAAGAAAAGGAAAACTTTGTTTAAACCATTTATTTGTTTGCTCTTAGAAAAAGTAAAAAAGTTGACTGTTGCCCCCACCAGGCGATGGCTCTTGTTGTTTAAAGATTTGGCATAAATCATAACACAACAAACTGAATGTTCTTTGAATTACTGTTGTATTGTAAATTAACTTAAATATGAAGTTAGGATAGGTATAAACTAGACAATATCTCATTTGTGTACTTAATACCATTACTCAATTATATCACTTAAACAAATATTTTTACATTCTACCATGTCCAATTTTGGATTAAAGTGAGTGTCATGTTAGTTATAGGTTTATATTTATAAGATGATTTGAAATGTAAAAGTTGACCAGTTGTCAATTGTTAGAAATAAATAAACCTGTGTTTTAAAGCATATTAGATGTTTATCATGTAAAGAAGCTCTGCTGAATGAGAAATAATTTGTCATAAATGGAGCAAAACGTCAACAACTTCCATATAAAACACTGAATCATAAACACTTACCTAATGGCGAAAAAACAAGGTAGTTCAGGTGTATGACCATTGAGTTTTGTTTCAGAAACTTTAAAAAGAATTAAAGGCTTTTGAGAACAGAATAATACAATTTTAGGTGCTCACTCAGCCTTAAAAGGGACTGCCCAGAGTTTTTGAACATGACGGGACTGGAAATATTTCTTCGAGATTAATGTTCCCTTTCATGTAGATGTAGACCAATAGATTGTGTGCAAAATTTCTGATCATTCTCTGTTTTCCAGAATAAATACATGTATTATAATTGTGAAAAGTAAGCAAATAATGGAAAAGGCGTTGCAACCATTTTCACTCAAATCGCGCTAAGAATAACATTAAAATATGATTTTCTGAGTATATTTCTAGCTTATCTTTTGCATATTTTTTTGTTTTAAGTGCCGCAGCTGATCTATGTAAGAAATTAAGATTTCATGTTTTGAGGCTTTTGGATCTTGGTGGAGTTCCTTTAATTTGATTTGAAATTAGAAAATTTTCAGTTATGCATTATGTGTTTAATGTTTCAGTGTTCATCCTGGATCAAATATATCACAGTTGTCACCTACTGTCAAACATATAGACTTCCCATTTGATCTTCTCTCATTGTTACCCAGAAGTCAACAAGCTGAACTGTTATACCCAACATACACTTATGGTAAGTAAACTGACCCAACTCACCCTTATTGATAATAAACAAGCCAAACTTACGTTTCCAGTTAATTTGATTGTCCACCTTCTTTGAAATAGTAGTGCCTAATGTATTTTCTGTGATGTAGTCCTACCCAACTTGCTCTTCCATGATATTCCAGTTAGTAAATTTGCCCAATTCTGACAGATAATTCTGCACATTCCACAACAGACAAGAATGACGTGTTTTTCTTTGTATTAATCTAGCATATGGTAAACTTAACATGAATGGTGAAATATGGTCAGGCCTCGACACTAACTTTTTTAGAAAGTGGTAAGCCGGACCACTAGATTTGAAATTTAGGTGGTCCTTCCAGAAGTAAGGTGGTCAATTATTATTACTATATAATTTCCTGCAAATTTAGAAAAAAAAATATGCTTAAAAAAATTGATGACAAAGATTTTTTATTGATACCTTTAAAGAAAACAGGTGTTTTCAGACATACTGTATATATTAATCTAATCAGAAATTAAGGAGAGCAAGTCAGTAGGTATTCTATCGTAATGTTATTTGGAACATTTTGGTTTTTTAATCTCATTCAAAAATACAGAACAATGCTTTTATTTGTGTAAATTTTTATATTGAAGTGATTTCTCCCTCAACTCTGTCTATTATTCGGATATTCATTGCTGATACGCGGTGCGTCTTATTATCATGATAATTACTTGTATCTTCTATAGATTAACATTTTAAGAAAACTGATAAATAACCTTATTCTTGTCTTTGAAGACAAGGAAATATCGAAATATCTAAAGGATAAAAAATAATAACAATGTAATACGGGGAAGTCAAAGACCGGGCCCGCGAAGCGGGTCCGGGCTTTGGCTTGCCCGGCTATAGACTACACGTGTATATTAAAAAGAAAATCAAATAAAAAACAATTAAAAAATATATAGAATTCTATACCTATCAAAGAAATTTTCAGTGTCAGTTCTAGTCGGGCGTCGCCATTTACAATGTAACTCAATGATAATAGGCGGGGTATTCCGATAACGGAACAAATCTCAACTTTTCGGATTAATAATAATCGTCGAGTGTTCCGAGTGAAAACGGAAGCGGTGCATGTAATACCGAATGACACCTTTACAACGGAAAGAATGAAAGGATTTTTTAACGACTTCCCCGTTCATAGGCTTTGCCTAATTTCATATTATATAACTATAGTTTAGCTTACTTTCTCACTGATTTATTAAGAATTCAGAATTTTTATCTCGTTGACATATATTTTTTTGACATTGAATATTTCTAAACTTTTAAAGTAATTTTAACTCTGGAAAAAATAGATCTCTTATCGTTAAACAGTTAAAAATAAAGATAAGTAGCAAATAATTATTATCTCCCGCCGAAAACTTTTCGGCGGGGGATATAGAAATAGTCTCCGTCCGTCCGTCCGACCTTCCGTCCTTCCGTCCGTCCGTCCGACATTTTTGTCCGCAGCATATCTCTCAAAGTATTTGAGTTATCAACTTGAAACTTCATAGGTGGATAGACCTCATTGAGGAGGAGTGCAGTGCACAAGAATGATAACTCTACCTTGCATAATTTTTGAGTTACTGCCCTTTGTTATTTTTCAAAATTGATTTTTGTCCAGAGCATAACTCCAAAAGCCTATGAGATATCAACATGAAACTTCATAGGTGCATAGATCTCACTCAGGAGGTGTGCAGTGCACAAGAATGATAACTCTACCTTTCATAATTTTTGAGTTATTGCCCTTTGTTATTTTTCTTACTTAATTTTTCACCTGAGTGAGGCATAACTCAAAAAGTGTTTGAGATATCAACATGAAATGTCATAGGTGGATAGATCTTATTGAGGAGAAATGTTGTGCGCAAGAATGATAACTCTTCCCTATACAATTTTTGAGTTATTGCCCTTTGTTCTTTTTCATGCTATTTTGTCCAGGGCTTATCTCAAAAAGTATTTGAGGTATCAACTGGAAACTTCATAGGTGGATGGATCTCATTGAGGAGGAGTGCAGTGCACAAGAATGATAACTCTACCCTGCATAATTTTTGAGTTATTGCCCTTTGTTATTTTTCAAAATTAATTTTTGTCCAGAGCATAACTCAAAAGGCCTTTGAGATAACATTATGAAACTTCATAGGTGCATAGATCTAATTCAGGAGGTGTGCAGTGCACAAGAATGATAACTCTACCTTTTATAATTTTTGAGTTATTGCCCTTTGTTATTTTTCATACTTAATTTTTCAATTCAATTTTTTTTAGCTCACCTGTCACAAAGTGACAGGGTGAGCTTTTGTGATCGCTTTTCGTCCGGCGTCCGTCCGTCCGTCGTCCGTCCGTAAACTTTTACTTTAAATGACATCTCCTCATAAACCACTAAGCCAATTTCATCCAAACTTCACAGGAATGTTCCTTTGGTGGTCACCTTTAAAAATTGTTCAAAGAATTTAATTCCATGCAGAACTCATGGCAACCGAAAGAAAAAACTTTAAATATCTTCTTTTAAAAAACCATAAGAGCTAGATCTTAGATATTTGGCATGAAACATCTTCTAGTGAGTGTCTACCAAGTTTGTTCAAATAAAAGCCCTTGGGTTAAATTGGCCCTGCAACGTTGGGGGGGGGGGGTTGGGGGGGGGCCTATATACAGGTGAGCGACCTCAGGGCCATCATGGCCCTCTTGTCTCAAAAAGTATTTGAGGTATCAACTTGAAATTTCATAGGAGGATAGATTTTACTGAGGAGGGATGCAGCACACAAGAATGATAACCTACCCTGCATTATTTTTCAGTTATTGCCCTTTGTTATTTTCAGCCATCAGTATTCACATAGGTTTCAAATCTGTAATCACTATAGCCATCAGTTTTCATTATCAAAAGACCTCTTAAAATGGAATTATTCTGCTCTACTACATATACATTTTTCCAATGAGCAAACACATTCGGCGGGGGATGGCCATGTTGACATGGCTCTTGTTAGATTAGTATTTGTCCAGTTCTTTTCATTTGCTGACATTATTCAAATATCTGAAATTTAATTTTATCCGATATCCTATACATGATTAGTATCATAATTAATCCAACGATGCATAATTTCTTGCATCATTTGAATGAATTTTGTACCTAAATCATAACACTAATTTAACGTGCATAAACAAAATTTTATCGACTTAAAATGAAAGTTATAGATGACTTAAGGAACTTTAACTAATCAGAGATTGATGAACCATATACATGTTCATCGGACAAATGATTTTAACAAAATGTATATAACATGTTCTTGACACAAATCACCATTCTCCAAAAAGAGCCTTGCACGAACCCGAACATTCAAGTGGTCCGACGGACCAGTGGCTTTTAAAATTAGGTGGTCCTTGCCAAAATCAGGTGGTCTCCGACCAACGGACCACCGCTAATGTCGAGGCCTGATGGTATTTTGTGAAAGTTTGTTGGTAATGCAATTTCTTTTTATGCCCCCTCAAAGTGGGGGGCATATAGCGTTGCACTAGTCTGTCCGAGTGTCCGTCTGTACGTCTGTCCGTCCGTCCCTGAAATCTTGTGAACGTAACTCCTCTTAAACCGGATGGCAGATTTTGCTTAAACTTCCAGGGATTAACAACCTTAATGTGTAGATGGTAGTAAAGGAAGGAATTTTTGCTGCAACCAAATTTAACAGAATTATGGCCCTTTGTTGATTTTTTCACTATATACCATATAGAAATTTTGTAAACGCAACTCCTCTTAAACCGGATGGCAGATTTTGCTTAAACTTCCAGGGATGAACAACCTTAATGTGTAGATGATAGTAAAGGAAGGAATTTTCGCTGCGACCAAATTTTAAGAGAATTATGGCCCTTTGTTGATTTTTTCACTATATACTATGTAGAAATTTTGTGAACGCAACTCCTCTTAAACCGGATGGCAGTTTTTGCTTAAACTTCCAGGGATGAACAACCTTAATGTGTAGATGGTAGTAAAGGAAGGAATTTTTGCTGCGACCAAATTTAACAGAATTATGACCCTTTGTTGATTTTTTCACTATATACCATATATATGTTGTCAGTGGGGGCATCCGTGTCCTTTGGACACAGTTCTAGTTAATTCTGAAATGATTAAGATCAAGGTAATAATTTTGAGGATATTAGCTACTTTTTATTTTCAAAACAAATATGATTGTAAGCAGAAAATCTGAACTTTACATATAAGTATATATTGATATATTAAATCAGACAAAGTATCATTTTACAAAATTGTACTTTTATTATTTCGCTTATAGTTTGCATCATTGTTTTGTTTTAGGAAGCAAAACAGGAAGTGGAGAGTTTGGCAGGGAGGCTAATGATCTGTTATATAACCTCCTTATTGAAGAGTTATCTGGCAGTTATCACAGACAGGTTCATCTTTCACAAGGACAAAGCTGTCACCTCTTACAACATATACTCTCAAGAGATAGATCAACTGAAACCTACCCATTCCCTTTTAAAATTGAAAAACTGATCTCATTGGCTAAAGAAAATAAATCTGACAAATCCAACCAATCAAAGTCTCAGACAACAAATTCAAAATCAAATGTCAGTCATTCACAAGCCAACTCTGTTTCCCAAGGAGCCAAAAAAGATAGTGCAGGTGTTTCCAAGCCTGATAAAGTTCCAGAATGGAAATGCTTCATTAAAGGTGGTGATGCTAGCTCTCTTACACTAACTTTTATTCCTGCTTCCTTTAAGGATGTAATACTTCTAAATGAATCAAATAAAGATTCAGATTCTGCAGAGGGCGATTTCAAGACTGAACCAGTTAGTGACCAAACCAGCAAACTGATAAAAAAGGGTGATAAAAATTGTAAACCTTTGGATAAAGTTGGAGAGGGGCAGTGATGAACTAGGTAGTAAAACGGAAGAAAATGCTCAAATACCAAAAGATTCAAGTGCAATAGACAGTAGTGTAGATGCAGGTCACAAAGATGAAAAAAAGTGAAACAGTTAATACTCAACCAGAAGAGATTATTGATCCAAAAGTTGATGAGATAAATAACAAAAAGACCCTCATTGTTCCAGTTTATATATATGACTGTATAGTTCACAATGTGTTACAGTCCCTTATTAATCCCTGGGACTATCAGGCCCCTGCTGACATTTACCAGGATATGACCTTTGACCCAGTCAGTGAGCAGAATGAGCAAAGTGGGTTGTCTAGCCCAAGATCTCTGAAAAGAGTGTCATTTAGTGTAGAAAGTTTTAAAGTAAGTATGTCAACTGTTTACATGCATGGAATTCTTGAATAACTTGCTTTCAATGCAGAAATGCTGTTTTGTTTAGGAGTGTAAATATTTTTGTGGTTCTAAATTAAAATGAACCTGTTTGGATTTGCTTCTTAAATTTTTAGTAACTTCATAAGGCATCTATTTTCAGAATTGTGAAAATCTTCTATTCAATAGTAAAGTAAGTTGATTGAGATATATTTTTTTAACTGTGTTTCAATGTTTTACAAAAGGATGACCTTGAACCAGCTTGGAGGTTATCATGGAGGTCACAGGAGAGAAGGTCAACAGAGGGATCATGTGACGGAGGGGAAAACCTGTGGCAGCAGTGTTCATCATTGTCAGAAACATTCTATAACTGCTATGTTAAAGGTGTGTGATTATCTGAGTTCATCTAATATTCTTTTCTCCCATTGTTTAATTTTCAACATATTTTTTCTCCTTTTCCCAATAAAATTATGATGTTCTTTGCCTCTTTTTCCATTATTATATACTTTTTCATACTTGAACAAAACAGCATTTATGACAAAACTGTCATGTTCAATAATGCAAGTATTCCTTTGACTTTTAAATAATCTTGACCCTTGAAGTCAAAATTAACATTTTCATAGAATTGGTCATAAAATTATGGGATAAAATTTTGTTCATACTTTGATTAAGCAACACCAGCATGTTGATTTATACTTTAAGTATGACCTTTAAATGAAATTGACTGCCAAATGCTGCTTCTCAAATGTGTTCCATTTTGGAAGTAAGAAAAGGCAGTACAAGGTCCTGCTTGCTGTGGCACTTGTTTATAATTCTGTTTCTTTAAAAATTGCAACTCACTGACTGGCCTGATTGAATTATTTTTTTTTTATAAAGTGATTCTGTTTTTATTTCTAGGTGTGTTTCAAAGCTTGCAGAAAAGTTTTACCATTGACAGCCAAGATGTTGATGCAGCCATAAATAATATCTGTGAAGAGGCCCTGCCCTTAGAGAGTAACATGACAACATTTCTACATGCATCATGTTGTCACTTCCAGCACCTCGTAAACGAGGCCCGAAAAGATCAGGAGAGACTTAATGATCAAAGTTCTGCAGTGATAGATGATGTTAAACCTCACTCTGTCAGGTTTATGGATATACTTGATGATACTGATGGGTTGGTACTCTTACAAATTGACATTATCATCATGTAACTTTTATATTTATTTTAAGATAATTCTTAACTTGGAACTGTTATATCACATAAAAAGTTTTATTTTGAGGAATATTTTATTAGATGTATCTTTAGCACACTATCTTTATTTATCTGTAATGGATGATTTGAATTGATCTCTGATGAATCTGTCTTGAAGTAACATAATGGCATGTTTAGGTGCAAGTTGCAGTATTACTATGTACTGTTCTAATGAGTATAATGGAATGAGTATACATGAACATTTGTAAATACCATTTTATATTTGGTCAACACAACTTGCTTTTAGCTTGTGTGTGGTTGTTCTTTATTCTTGGTTTGATCCTTGGCCGAGAGGTAATATTTTGGTGACAATGGATCTTGGACATTGTGTCTTACGGTCATTTGTCTCTCACCCCTAAAATCATCTTGGATAAATAGTTGTCACTTGCCCATGCCAGAGGTCATATGTTTTCCAATTATACTTAAAAAAATCATCATCTGAAACTGCAAAGGCAAGAGCATAGTTTTTAGCTCGACTATTTGATAAGAATAAGTAGAGCTATTGCAGTCACCCGAGCGTCGGCGTCCGCGTCGGCGTCCGCGTAACCACTTATGTTAAAGTTTTTGTAATAGTTCAAATATTTTCAAAGTCCATTGACATATGGCTTTGAAACTTTGCACACTTGTTCACCATCATGACCCCAACCTGTAGACAGGTGAAGGTAACTCTATCAAGCATTTTGACAGAATTATGCCCCTTTTTCGAGTTAGAATTTACGTTAAAGTTTTTGTAATAGTTCAAATATTTTCAAAGTCCATTGACATATGGCTTTGAAACTTTGCACACTTGTTCACCATCATGACCCCAACCTGTAGACAGGAGGAGGTAACTCTATCAAGCATTTTGACAGAATTATGCCCTTTTTTCGACTTAGAATTTACGTTAAAGTTTTTGTAATAGTTCAAATATTTTCAAAGTCCATTGACATATGGCTTTGAAACTTTGCACACTTGTTCACCATCATGACCCCAACCTGTAGACAGGAGGAGGTAACTGTATCAAGCATTTTGACAGAATTATGCCCTTTTTTCGACTTAGAATTTACGTTAAAGTTTTTGTAATAGTTCAAATATTTTCAAAGTCCATTGACATATGGCTTTGAAACTTTGCACACTTGTTCACCATCATGACCCCAACCTGTAGACAGGAGGAGGTAACTCTATCAAGCATTTTGACAGAATTATGCCCCTTTTTCGACTTAGAATTTACTTTAAAGTTTTTGTAATAGTTCAAATATTTTCAAAGTCCATAGACATATGGCTTTGAAACTTTGCACACTTGTTCACCATCATGACCCCAACCTGTAGACAGGAGAAGGTAACTCTATCAAGCATTTTGACAGAATTATGCCCCTTTTTTGACTTAGAATTTACGTTAAAGTTTTTGTAATAGTTCAAATATTTTCAAAGTCCATAGACATATGGCTTTGAAACTTTGCACACTTGTTCACCATCATGACCCCAACCTGTAGACAGGAGAAGGTAACTCTATCAAGCATTTTGACAGAATTATGCCCCTTTTTCGACTTAGAATTTACGTTAAAGTTTTTGTAATAGTTCAAATATTTTCAAAGTCCATAGACATATGGCTTTGAAACTTTGCACACTTGTTCACCATCATGACCCCAACCTGTAAACAGGAGGAGGTAACTGTATCAAGCATTTTTTTTACTATCAAGCACTAAGAATAGTCGAGCGTTGCTGTCCTACCGACAGCTCTTGTTTTACATGAAATATTGTCTTTGTGGATATATACCAAGGTTTTTAAACTATAGCCCTAGGGTTATACATATAGTTGGTCATTACATGTATACTATTGCTGTGGCATTGCATTTCACTGATTCAGTCTTGCATTATATTGCCTTAAAATTGTGATAATGAAATAGATATTTATTTTTACAGAGATGCACAAAGTGATCAAATGAAAATACCATCAGTACTTGAGTTACCTAAAGTGACATTGACATTAGATTTATCATTACTTCACCTAGAGCTACCTTGTGAGCCATTAAAAGACCTTCACCAGCTGATCAAGGACAAATTCCTTGATACTGTACAGAAATGGTTCCGACAGGTTCCATCTAGTCGTGACTACTATTTCTATTGTCCAGAAGCTGCTCAGGTTTGTAATGACCTACATGTATATCTGTTGTAAAAATATATATTCATTTCTGCTCCATGACACTATAGGTACTGACACCTCTGAAGAAATTTAAAAATCTTTTATGTTTTTGCTATAATTTGTTAAATTACTTTACTCACAGTATTAGATACTGAAGATCTTTAGACAAACATATATTTATCTGCATTTTGCATTCTGTATTTGTTGTTTTTATATAAGAATCTGGCAACTTTTCTGACAATTTCATTCGGCTGTAGGAGAACATAAGGCATGCTTGCTTGAATGCTTTCCCATAATGCTCTCCTTGCTGAGATAACTGGGATAGTTGTACAATGACCTAGTTGTAAACTCAGTTGTATAATTATTCTAAAACTCCTTCTAAATCAGAACTATAAAACAAATCAGATCTTTGTGTATGTTCTCTATAAAGCTACATATATATTTAGCCAAGTAAATTTTGTAATTCATCTTTAATTCATAAGGATGCTAATTTTCTGTTGCTATCTACACATTTGGGTAAATCATATTTGTGGTTAATCATCTGGGAAACAAGATAAATGAGAACAATAATTTTAAATCACTAGTCACAGGCATGGCTTGAGGAAAGAAACTACATACACTGCAGCCGCGATATAGCGCTATCCGATATAGCGCTAATCTCAGTAGAACGCTCATATGCCTTGGCTCCCAAAAAAAAAATCGTATTTTTCGTCAATTATAAAAAAAATTTCATGTATATCAATACCACGCCTTATCCACTATAACGCTTGTTTTACAATGTTATTGAGACATTATATGTACATGTATATGTGTCATTATTTCAGAGTGAAGGAGAATTGTCAGATGAAAGGGAGACAACTACGTCAGAAGCTGTTCATGGTAACATTGTTTTATTCATTGCTGAACTTGTTGAGTGTATACTTCATAATGCAGAAAGGTTAAAATAATGCAGGCATTGTGCAAAAGTAACACACCAATTGTGCATATCTATCATGCATTATCGGATACACACTATGTACATGTCCACTTTACTTTTCAAAGGGCTTTTCTAAATGAGCATGTTTGTACTTCTTATTGTTTTTCTTTCAAGTACAAGGATTGCAATAATCAAAATGTTTCATGTTTAAGTAGATAAATTTAAATAAAGTACATTTACATGTAGTTCATTTGAATTCTGTGTTTGGTTTCACATGTATAAATCTAAACACATGTAAGTAAGAATCTGAAAAAAAAAAATATGATCTCAAATATTTTGAATACCTTTTGACACATCTGTAATGTTCTTGTGTGTGTAGGAGCAGCTGTTGGCACAATGCCAGAATCTGATGGTAACATGGCAATGGACAGACTCAGCCTGGCCATGAGGAGTGACAGGATCTCTAACACCTCTGTCCTAGATTCCGAGGAGTCTATGGAAGATGATGCCATCCTTGACCTTGACATTACCCAGGATGATCGGAGTGACCAGTCTCCATTGTTTATAAACTTTACATGTACAGTGAAAAGTCGTCTGCAACAGTACAGTTTGTCACTGCGTAACATTGCTGTTTGTATTGGTATGTTGTTTATTCAGTTATGTATACTGGTTGGGGACTATCAACCGGACACTTTTTGAACATTTTCTCGTGCAAATTTCTTAATTTTAAAGCTAGAGATCTAAAATTTTGACACAGTAAAGCTAGGTTCTTCTCTTAACTAACGATCTAGTTTGTTTATTTCTGATTATGTTGACACTCAATTTGAGTCCTGTTGAGGAGGGTTAGAGGTGTGAATCGTCTGATAAGTGACGATCCGATCCACGATTCAGCACTTCCAATTCACAAATTGAGCCACGAATTATTTGTTATCAAGACACCCATAAAAACATGAACATTAGTTCTAAAAATTTAAAAAACATAATTGTTTTTCTGATTTTCAATTGAAATACTAATATATTTCCAAACATTGGAAGTAAATTTTGCTGAATTGTATTTAAATAAACATGGCATAATTCATACTCAAATTGTAATTTTATTTCGACCTTAAGAGTGTGAGAAACAATGAATGTATATAAACAATTAAGATCGTGATCCACTATCTCTGGACTGACATATATTCCTCCTTGATTTTTCATTTTGATTTGTGATTATCCGAGTATCGGATACTCGCCCCAGCCCTAAGGTGGGTATAAAATTACCTAAATTGTCCACACCATGTGTTCGGACAGATATAACATGAGGTTGATTTAATCCAGATAAAAGCTGGAGTGTTTTAATTTTTTATTTTTAACATGATATATATTATTTCAGCAGCAAATGCTGAAGTTTTGGAAATTTTGTTGTTTACTCTGCAAATAATTATAGCTAGTATAAGAGGTCAGGTATTGCACTCTTGATATCCAAATTTCGAAGTCAACATTCTTGAAATAGATTTTAAAATATAACCATTTACGTAAGTTGAAATAAATTTAATCATTTAATTATAGAAGAAACACGCATTTATTGTTGATAAAAAGGCGACTGACTTATTGACAACCACTGAAAAAAGAAAAAAACTAAATCAGGCATATTTTGGGCCATCCAGGTTTGATGGTTGTCCTGTTTTGGTGGTCCCGACCAGTATGTGTATATTCCATTTGACTGATTAATTATGCTGTTAAAGCTGTATATATACTGTCTGGATAGTAAAAAGTATTGTTAATGTTGACATTAAAATGATTACAGAATACCTAAAATGAAAGAAATATGTCAGGATATTTAATTAAAAGCTAATAGGACTTGCATGAAATCATCATTTCTTTTGTAGGAGAACTTTCAACAATACTGGAAAAGTTTTCTGAGGTTGAGCTTAGTGACCTCAAGATAACCTTTGATCTTAACTGTTTGACCTTGCCCTGTGACCTTGAAGTAGCATCACCAAAGAAACCGTCAATGTTAAGAATGTTATCAAACACTAGTGCAACATTCGGGTCATCCTCAGGCTCAGAAGTTGAAGACAGGGGAAGTGAATCTATGATGTAAGTTATACAGTTGTCTTAACAGCTTTGAACTTTGATATGTTTTTTTTTTTAACTTAAATATAGATTTTTTTCCATTAGATTGTGTAATTATAGGCTTGTTTTTCCAATTCCAGTGAATAATCTTCATTGACAAGTTTTACAGTACATGTATAGACAGACTGACAGATGATTTTTAACTTTTCTTTGGAAGAACCTCAGATATTGTTGAAATAGCTTTTGGTCTGATACTTTTGTTTATTATATAGAAATGTAGATGTATGTTTTTCATATGTCTAATTTGTTTAACTAAAACTTTTCTGGTTTTTAGTTATATATTTTCAAGTGTAGAGAATGAATTTATATAATTGTTATTGTCTCAAATTGCAGTGATATGAATCATTTGAAGGACCCAATAAATCACCTACCACAGAGACAACATGATGCTGTCACCAAATGTATGGAGGAGGTATAAATACTTCTGTCATGTTATCCAGTTATGATTTATTTGTACATCATAGTAGATTTATGTTAAAGTAAAATTTCATTTCTTTTCAAAGGTTAATTGTCAGTCCCAAAGTTTTATTTCTATTTAGTCCTTAAGTTTATCTATGCAGACCCGAAGTTTTATATCTATTCAGTGAAGAAGTTTATTTTCTATTGTTGGATTGATTGTTAACTACATATTTTATTTCTTGTTAAAATTTTTGGCACAATCCTAAAGCACAATCCACAATCTTGTTTTTTATGTTCATAGTTTGATTGACTTTTCTGAAATTTAATTTCTATTGATAGATTGATTGTCAGTACAAAATTTTTATTTCTGTTTATAGTTTAAGTCAACAATGTAAAGTTTGATTTCTATTTATAGATTGAGTGGCTGTTACATGATGAGATTGTATCAAACTTGAGGCACATATCGCCTATCACTACTGATGCCCTTAACTTTGTTGCCAAGCATATACAGTGTACTAGTGGATTAGGCAAGGCTAACGTCAGTGTAGAAACTGTACCTCTACAGTTTGTGTTTGGATCAGAACAAAGCAATGAAAAATTTACAGAGGTATATACACAAAATATTGAGCTGTTTGTTGTTCTATCATTTACCTATATGGTCGAAGAATCATTGTCAGCTTTGTCAGTACATGAGTGATTCAGCTTGGCCCAGTAGAAACTTGGCATGGTTCAGCTCAGCAAATTATATACTTCTTGTTTTAGTATTGATAATTCATCATTTGTTTTGTTTAAATCATGCATTTTATGCAATTTATGCAAAAACTCAATTGTGTATAGACCATGTTGACCAATGCCAAGTTGACCTATGTCAAGTTGTGCTTTGCCATGTTATGCTTTGCCAAGAATTTTGCCAAGTTGATCTATGCCAAGGTGACCTTTCCCACTTGTGCTTTGCCAAGAGTGCTTTTCCATGTTGTTCATTGCCAAGTTGACCTATGTCAGGTTGTGCTGCAACAAGTTTGGCCAATACTTAGTTGGTACTGTTTTTTTTCTTTACCAGGCAGAAGATACATACTAGTTTTTGATATTAATTGATCAGTGAAAGTAATATATTGAAAAGGGTTTTATTCAAACAATTCACAGTATTTATTCAGGTTTTTGCATTGGTTGAATTAAAATAAATGATCTAATAAACGAAACAAGGATCTTATAGATTAAATATATAGATTTAATAGATACAAGATAGTCTGTTGATAGAGAGAACAAAATTATAGAATTCTGTCAAAGGATTATGTCCTGTAAACGATAAACTTAAATTTGTAAAAAGGTACCTTTTAAATAATCATTTTTACTTTGTGTTTTCCATGGTTTTAATGAAGATTTATTTATTTATTGATATTTTATACTGACTAGGAATTCCAAAAGATGTCATTCAAGAATTACCAGTTGAACAAAGAGGATGAGTGGTATTACTTATCCAAGAAGCGTATTAATGCCTTCACCTATGTTAATGCATCAGTACTTAGCTCTGCTCTTGTAGAATTAAGTCAGTGGAGTGGAAAACAAGGCTCCTCTACTAAAGTTTGCTCGCCAAGCTCTGTGTCGGAACTTACTGACACAAAATCAGCTAAAAATCTGTCCCCTCTCAGTGTTAATGCTAAAGAGAAAAGTTTTGATATTGGTGGAGAACATGTAGGCTGTTCTAGTCCTTTGACAGTAAAATCTGATGGATACATTCCATCAGAAGTAAAAAGACACAGTCTGGAGTCTAATCTAAGTCTAGAGAAGAGAACATCAACAGAAGGTCTCAACTTGGAAAATGTTAGTTTAATTAATAGACGCAAAAGTAAGGAGTTAGTGTTGAAAATGATACAAAGTAGCAAGGATAATATGTCAGATAGGGAGAAAACACAAGTTAGTTGTGAACAGGCCGGAAAAGTGGAGGAGAAAGCAGATTCTTCCACTGCAGATAGTTTGACTAACCTTAAACAGGACATTGAAGCTCAACAAAAGAGTGATGGCTCTAAAATTGACGATGAGAGCTCACAGAACCCTAGTAATGTTTTACAAAAGGAAGGAAAATCAGTTGTTTCTCCAACTTCATCATCAGTGTTTGATTCACCTACTACAGGAAGTATTTCATTTTCTGTGTCTGGAACAGGAAGTCATGTGACCTCTGCTGTCCAATCACCTGTTATATCTGATATTTCTATACAGCTGACAAAAACCGATGGTCGTTGTGAACCATTCAGAACATCTCCAGAAAGAACCTGTGCCATGGAAAACATGTTAGATGATGAATTTGACAGAACAGATTTGGAAAATGAAGCTGTGTTAAAAAGGTGCTCTAGTTTTGCTGGTTTCAGATCACAAGAACCATGTGTTCCCACAAAACAGGACTCTGAGATCGAATCTCAGGGTCCTTCGCCAATGAAAGCTCAACAACACTCTCTCATTGGACCTCAGGGCAGGGCTCGTCACTGCTCGGCCCCTGTATCAGGTCAGGGAACACCTAGAAGTAAAGTATCAGCGTTACCATATACCCCATCTTGTATATCATCAAGGGGCTCATTTACAGAAGATGGTGCATGTATGTATAGCTGTATCTACGCATAATCTTTCATTCTTTTAAATATTCCAATGTTATTTCTTTAAAAGCTTATTTCGTCTTCTTATACACCTGTAGTTAAAAAAATATGGGACAAACAATGAGATCACCCATTGCTTTATTCAGGCAGTTCTCAGTTTTTATCAAGAGCATAATTATGTTCTTAATATATGTACAGAGAAATAGGTAACTACTGGTTAGTCTTTCAGGAAAGCTCACTGCGAAAATATACTGATATACGGGAATATACGGTCCCGTATTTTTGACATATACGGGCGTGTACGGGATGTATTCGTCGAATATACGGACCAAGTATACGAGTCCGTATAGGGAACACCGGGTATACGGGAAGTCCGTATATGCATCAGGCATATACGGAATTCCGTATTTGCCCCATATACATGTACGTATATTTGTTTGTACTTTTGAAGTATACGGATAATAAAATCCCGTATACGGACTATATTTAGGTTGCTATCCCTAGTATACTATAAATATACCAAGGATATACGGGACCGTATTTTCTACATATACAGAGGATATACGGACTCGTATTTTCTACGTATACAGAGGATATACGGAACCGTATTTTCTACATAATTATACAGAAGATATACAGAATGGTATTTGCTACATATACAGGGATATACGGAATCGTATTTTCAATATATACAGGGGATATACGGAATTTCATTTTTTTAGTTGTCCACAGGGAATACAGAACTGTATTTTCTTGATAAAAGAAGATACAGATAATATCAAAAGCATGCATTTACATATAAGTGACACGTCTACATGACCAAAATGCAGACTTACAATAGAACATGTTTTATTACACATTTTGAATGGGAACTGTAAAGTCATATGCTTAAGAACGTTCTCTTCACAATTGGAGTATTTCAAATAATAAAGTTAAAACCAAATCGAGTCACTCTTAAATATTTATTACTTCATAACTATATATTCAATATGTATACATATATTAAACAAAATAAACATGTCTTCGCTGCAACAGTCATATATTATTGCAAGCCTTATTCCAGAGTGACAAATTAATGTAGCGTTGCAACGGAACGGCGATATACCGGTATGATGCGATAGAGTCATGAAATACGTATCACAGTGGGAAAATCGCACTGCGATATATTCTTTAGAGATCGAGTTATACATGTACATGTTTCGATATTTTCAAGCCGTAACCTTTATGAATTGCATGTTGTTTAAATGTAGAACAAACTATACCAACTTGAAGTTCGATTCTATTTATCTTAACAATGATTTTTTTGAGCCACTTGTATTACACCCATAAAATATTTTAAAGATATTCATATCATTTGTTCGTGTTAACATTCACATATTATTCTAGGAAAATGAGTCCATAGCACAAATTGATTATTACAGAAAGTTTTAATAATAATCATTAAAACTAAAAATACGTATTCACAGAAATTCGTCATTCAAACACAGTTCTTAAAAGCACTTAAATATAACAATCATCTATAGGAATGTTACGTAGACCAGTGTGACGATGTCTATTTCATGACGTAGGAAATGATATCTCCAGATATTACAATCTTCTTCGGCATGTGTGTATCTGAAAAAGAGAGTTCAAAATCCTGTTTAAATAGTGTCGTGAAATAGTTATCACAACTTTCAAAAAGACTATACACAAGCATTTTTTAAGCGTATACATATATACATTTTTTCTAACGCAAATTTCAAAATTATTTTTTATTATTAGGATAAAGATGTCATTTATAAGCAACCATTTACACAGGGTTTAAATGAAATGTTTAATCTATGACGGGTGATAAGTTATATGTTTTTGTTAAAAAACCTTTACGAATATATTTATTTCACACCTGTAATTTATATGCTAATGATGTCTTTGTTCTATGTAAAGAGTGTTTTATTGATTAAAAATATATAAATACAAAATACAATTGTATTGGGAAATAGTGCTGACATAATCTTTTTGATCGTTTTACGATGTATATTAGCATCGATAGTATGAATCAATTCGTTTGAAAAAAAGGCTTAAAAAGTACAGATATCTGTTACTCAGATGTAGATCCGTGTTTGCACAATGATATCCAGTTAAGTAAAAGGCGGAATACTCAGCTATACTTCTCATTTATATAAAAAACGTTAATCTTAACAAATTTGGATTATTGTTTGTTTCAATTTCAATTGTTTCAAAAACTATCTCAGCGGCGAATGAATACCTTCAATAAACAATAGTGTAGATTAATATTTTTTTATTGTTAAGACTGTTTAACTAGGTAAATTGACAATAGAATCTCTTACAGTGTGCCATCTCTAAAAATAAAGTTATAATTCTCACGAAATATAAATCAAAATATCCTCCCTTGCCTATAGCATTAATCTGATAGTATGAAATCAAATTCAGATAATAAAATATACGTATCATATGTGACAATTGCATAAAATAACATAGGAAATATTTTAGTTAATACATGCGAATGCGACTATTACGTGCGCACGTGAAACATTTACGTATCAACACAATATGTTTCACGTGCGCACAAGTACTGTGCGTTTAGTATGATAGTTAAGTGACGAGGTGGTCAAGTCCACTATCCAGGTGTAAAACAGCTATCATATTGTGTTTATTATCTTCAAACAGGCTAGCTATATAAATTTAATTATCAACAAATTAACCAACTCTCAGAGTAATGCAGTAGGTAAGGTTGTGGTAAATATCAATGCAAGACAGCTAGGCTCGAATTGCACCTTTTTCCCAAAAATATTGCTTTATAATTATCAATCAGGTAATGAAAGTTTTGTATCATTCATTGTAAAGATTATAAATGCTGTGATATTTTCTATTAACTTCTCATTTTGTTTTAAATGTAGCTATATTTAGCCCTATTTAACAAGTTGGTGCAAACTTATACGGAATGCATGATACTGTACACAGACTGTTTCAACTATAGTTAAGTTTGCACGAAATACTATGGCACTGCAAAAGTACTATGACTACTACATACTACACACTATACAGGATAAAAATCACTATCATCCGTGCATGCATATCTAAATTATTAAATATCATAACAAAACTGCCTTTCTATCCTAATTCATTTTTCTAATGTAAAATTAAAAAAAAAAAATGGAAAAAAAAACGCAAAAAAGTAAGACAACTTGTGAGGCTCGAACTTGTGATAAAATTTAATGTGTATGACATTCTAAGTTTTCCATCAAGACATTTCAAATTCTGTTTCTTATCTGACATTATATTCGCTTTGAAAACCCTGTTTTACCTATTAAGACAAATGAGCCGTGTCACGACAAAACCAACATAATGGGTTTGCGACCAGCATGGATCCAGACCAGCCTGCGCATCCGTGCAGTCTGATCAGGATCAATGCTGTTCGCTTACAAACCCTATAACAAGTAAAGAAACTGATAGCGAACAGCATGGATCCTGATCAGACTGCACAGATGCGCAGGCTGGTCTGGATCCATGCTGGTCGCAAACTCATTATGTTGGTTTTGTCGTGACACGGCTCAAATGTTGTTAACTTTAGTGTAAATGTACAAAAGAAAATGTAACGTCACTCTCACATTATCAGTGTTGCATCTAGGACGCGCGATTGCGCGATTTGCGCATATTTTATGCAGATCGCGCATTTTAATGAAGTCAACGCGCGCCAAGTCGCGCATCTGACAATTTTTTAACTTTATTCAGTTTATCTTCATCGTGTCTTGAAAGCTTCAGCCATGTTTGTTTTCACTTGTGGTTATGACTAAAATACGTACTAAAAAGCGTGTAGCAGCCGACTGGGTCATCTCGCGTGTATTTTGTAGTATTCGTCAATATTTTATTTTTTCTACTTCCGTTTTTTAGCCGACGATAGCTGTCAAAAATGCCTGAACGTAAAATAAATGAATTATTTTCGATAAGTCATAGTGTAAGGTAAATGTATGTCCCCCACATTTTTATCAAGTCCCCCACATTTTTCAGTTGAGTGGGGGACAATCCCCCATAATTTTGAAATTCTAGATGCAACACTGCATTATCGAAGCGGAGTACTTATCGCTTTACGCACGTAACAACTAAAACAATTACTATCATTAACATATATAAAAGTGATTAAACTGTAAAGAAATACATATTTTTGATACAGTAATATGTTTAAGAAAAGAAAACTAATTTAATAAAATAAAGTCGCATGCACAGTGCATCTATATCAAACCATTGTGTGTGTTCGAGTTAATGCTTATATTTTATATATTTGATTTTTGCATATTAAAAGCAAGTATGATTTAGCATTTTCAAATGCGCGGCAAAATGCTTATATCTTATATGCCTTAATTGACATCATTTTATGAAGTGTGACATCATTCCGCCTTAGAATTGACTCTAACAAGATATAAAAGAGAATCAATGTATTTATAACTAAGGACATTTATTCTTCTCAAAATAAATGCGTGTAATTAAGGAAATTTGACTTTGCCTTGAGAAAGAATAAAACACAGTCATGATGTCAGTACAGAGTGGAATATATGAGTCTGAGTAACTCTTCTTTACAGACAGTACGTACGTGTAAATGTCTTATTTTATTCACAAAATACAACAATGTATATACGTGAACTTACATCTATATAACTTGCTACCATACTTTGCTTCATCTACAATTGCTGTAAAGAGGGCACAGCTGCATTTCTAGAAGATTAAACTGTCCTGAAAAATCATAATATAACTTCAGCATAAAATGATAAAGAGCACATTGAAAATATTTCATAAGTGATCACATGTGCAAAAGTGTTAATACTGTAGGAACGTGTTCACTTTTATGTGCATGTGTAGTTATGTATTTTGTGTGTTCGTGCGTGCGTCCGTGCGTGTGTTATCATATTGCTTTATGTGAAATATATGTCAAAATATGGAATGTCGAAATATGTGTGATGTACAAAGGCTCAATACAGTTTTTCAAGCGTTTAAATTTATGTATAATGAAATATTAAATAACTGTTTCCTCAAACAGGCGCGTGTTTGTGACTGACCCATGCGATATCACCTTATGCGTAATGTTTATCTTAAAAAGTAAACAAAGATTTTAATTATAATAAGAAACCAATATTTAAATTTTCATTTGTCCAATAAAAAATCCATTGTAAATGTCGAAAACTCAGTTCATGTATATACAATTTAAAATCTGGGTAATCCTGAATAACGTAGATAAATAACCAAAAATATCGAATGAAAACCAAGAGTTGCCTGTCCTGTATTGCGAGTAAACTCGGTCTTGCTTATTACTATTAATACTAAAACAATACAAACAAAACCGTTTTAAAACTTCTGGTTCGTTGCGATATTTTATATTCACGAGTTTTAAAATTCTTACACCGACAACAGGCTCCTGATCAAAGCTTCGTATCAATGTAAAAATAAACATATGAGCCGCGTCACGACAAAACCAACGTAATGGGTTTGCGACCAGCATGGCCAGACCAGCCTGTGCATCCGCGTAGTCTGATCAGGATCCATGCTGTTCGCTTACAAACTCTATAACAAGTAGAGAAACCGTTAGCGAACAGCATGGATCCTGATCAGACTGCGCAGATGCGCAGGCTGGTCTGGATCCATGCAGGTCGCAAATCCATTATGTTGGTTTTGGCGTGACGCGGCTCAATTATATTTTGACACCAATGGTAAGTGAATTAACAGTTAACCGTTTAACTTAACACCTGTTGGCCATATCACATGCAATCATACACATTCTTTGTATTAATGTAAATAAAAAAATCTGACAATTATTTTCATTTTATTTATTCGTCTAAATATATAATGATTTAAATAAAAAAAGAAATGTTTGTTTCCTATTTTTGTTTAAGATTTGTATTTATTTAAGAATAGGTTAATACAAATAAGAAATATAACAACATGTGTACAGAAACTTTAAAAAAGTAAATTATTGAAAAGAGCGGAGTCTTTAAATTGACTTATGTTTGCATCAAATAATGGGGATTTGTATAAAAACTGCGGACATAAAACAAGTATTCTGCTCGTTAAATTATCAAGACTGAGAAACAATTTTATCTTAAAATTTATAAACCTATTTTTTAGAAGTACTAACCAATTTTCTTTTAAAATATGTTAATCTGTTAAATCTGATAATTTTAGTTATTATATTGAATAGATAAAACATAACCTATTTTTCGGCTATCAATTTCATAAATTACTATTTAAATAAATAGAATTTGAGTGTCTCTTTCCGATATGATCTTTCTTGCACATAATAAATAATTTGATTCGCACCCCAGCTGTTAAGTGATAATTGAGATCGCTCAAGATTATAAAGTCCAATTAGTTGACCAATCAAGCATACATAGGTCGTGTCACACACACACTGATTAATCCCTATGTCCCAGTCCAGGGCTGTAATACCTTGACATCTTCATTGTTTAAATGTCGTAATTTTTAACTCGGTGTCTTTTTTAACCTGAAGGGAAGTTATGATTAACGCATTTAACAAATGCCCTTTTCATTTTTTGTTTTTGCATTTTTCATACAAATTATTAACTAAACAAGATACAGTTTAGAAATCAAAATCAAACTCGTAACCTCCCAGTATATCCTTGCTTTAATTATCTAATCCGGCGGCCATATTGGATAGCGAAACAGATTAAACAGTGTTAAAGTTTTCTAAAAACAAATCAGTTTAACCCTGAAATAAGCTGTTGTTCACAAAATGCAACTATTCTATTGATCGCATATTGATATTGCAACGATAAAAAATAACTTTTAACCTACCTTGTTTTGCAATATTCTGAATTTTATTTACTATCCATTTCCAATCCCGTTTTTTCTTTTTTCATTTCGCCCGCGCTATTTCTGATTGGTTGATAGGATTCACGTGATACAAAACCAACGCTTTAAACTCATTGGCTGTTTTGAAAACGCGTGATATGCCTAGATACCGTTTGTAGCATTAATAATGCCACTGATTTATATTAAGGTCGGTGATAATGCAGCATACATAGACCTTTATTCGATCCAAAATAATGCAATATTACATTTATTAAATTGGAAATATCATGTATCCATAAACGATAACTTTGCATACATGTATAACATAACCATTGATACTTTTTCATAGGCAAAACTTTGATTCTAATGCCAAATCGGTTATTAATTTTTTTGATAATAATTATAATAATAATAATAATATTGATAATAAATAATAATACTTAAGATGAGGATGATGATGATAATAGTGATAATATTAATATAATGATGATAATGATGATGATGATGATGATGATGATAATGATGATGATGATGATGATGATGATGATGATGATGATGATGATGATGATGATGATGATGATGATGATGATGATGATAATAATAATAATGATAATAACAATAATAATAAAAAAAAGATGTTTTAGAAGCGCTAAGAAATAATTTATAAATTACACAAATTTTTGTGACAACAACAATAAGCGGGTAAAACAAAAGACCCACATTAAATTTACACATAGGACAAAAGCCCCCCCCCTCCCCAGTCCATCAAACAAAAGCCTCCCTAAGGTTTATAGACCAGACTGATTACTATCTAGTTTTGCACGCTCAGTGTTCGGGAACTTTGGTTATACTTCAAATAGATCTAGACAAGTATGCGCCTTTCACTTTTATTTTCTTGATAAGCTTTGAAAAGCGATTCTCTGAAAATATTCATTTATAATTGTACTGCAAATATACAATAAAGTAAACATAGTTCCAGATTTAAACTGACGTGATTCTCAATAGCAATTGTTTGATGGACGGGGGGGGGGGGGGGGCTTTTGTCCTACCTGTATTTTTTGATGGGGGTGGGCTTTTGTCGTACGTGTGTAAATTTCATGGGGGGGGGGGGGGCTTTTGTCCACCTTGTCATTTTTAGATGGGAGGGGGGCTTTTGTCCGTATCCCCATTAAAATAAATAAATTAATTACTTACAAATACACATAAATGAAGTATAAAGATCCTTTCACATTATCTGCTGATTTCATAATTAAAATAAAACTTTATTAGTATAAAAATATTTGGAGTATCGGTAAAAATTCGAAAGTCCAATTTAAAAAGTGATTTTACTATCAATATATAATTTAGTATGTTCTTAACTTGAGTTTTTAAATCAAACTACGACAATTTTTATTTTTTTAAACAGAAATTTACTTTTACAAAAACAGTTTCCAAGATACATAATTTTATTTTAACCTGGTAACAAATGTTAATTTACATAGCACGGTCATGTTCCCCTATACTTAACAATGTTCAAGTCACCGAATTATGCAGAAACACGGCTGATGGGAGACGAGGAAACTCGGGAGATGATGATGATGATATTTTTCAAGAAATGCTATTTCGAATAATTTGACATCATCTATCAACAATACATGTACATACACCCCAGTGACATCCATCTGATTCTAGCTTGTGAACTTTGATATAATTGGACCTGGCGGCAGGAAACTTCAAAGTTTACTTCAAGATAAATCTTAATTGTGTCATGTTTAAATGACGAATTCCGCCAAATTAAAGGATAACAACAACACGACAGCGGCAAAAGCACTGGAAAGAATACAGCAGCTATGTCTGTTTCATTTTGATATGTCGGGTTAGAGTCTTTATAATATCTAGAACAAAATCACATAGGATTACAATTTAATTCCCTTATTTCGTACATGAATTATATCAGAAATTGACAGTAAAAATACCGTTAAGACATTCAACACATTGCGCTAATTTACCTAATCGGAGAAAACCGACACTCGATATACCCTGCTGCGTTTATGATCAATATCCGGATCAATATCCGGCTTAATCAGTATTGTCTTCGATTATGGCAATACAGCACGTGGCTATTACACAATATTATGTCATAAATGAGACCGCACGAAAGAAATCAAAATTGGGGAATTTGGAACTTCATAAGAGTTCTATTCAAAACTTGTGTACAGAAACGCAAATCTTTGTTTCCTGAAAAAAAGATTAAATAAATAAATAAATAAATAAATGAGTAATGAATAATTGAATGAATGTATGAATAAATAAATGAATGAATGATTGGTTGATTTATTCAATGAATGAATGAATGAATGAATGAATGAATGAATGAATGAATGAGATATCATTGTTGTTTTTTTACATATGCAAGTACATGTATTATATTATGTTTAGCCTATTTTTATAGGACATATATCAACGTAAAATTTAATTGCTGTGTGGACAATCCCGATTTCATCTTCGTGATAACAATTATTTTAACTTTCACGATTTCAACTTCCCAGATCCACGATTTTATTGTAATTAATTCATGTTTTGAACATCACAATTTCAACTTTATCATTTTCTCATGTTTGGCTTATCATTATAAAATATTATAATGATAATGAAAAGGAAATTACAAAAATAACATGATTCACCATAGATGCCAAATGCAAAACAGTACTATCTAATCGTGAATCGCAATTGTAAAGTATTCGCTATTTATCTGCGGGTGTGTGCTAAAAAGCAAACCAAGCGGTATTGAGCTAGAATACCGCGTCTTCATGTTACAGGTGGATGTCTTACACGTTCTGTGCACTGACGATATCATTTGTACGCAATTGACGCGTTTATAACTCCAGGAAATTTTGCATTGTGTTAATTGTCAAATGTCTGATAAATATATGATCAGACTATTTCTTTACTCTTACAGGAAATAGGCTATATAGAAGTAAATTTTCATTCGCTACTTCTATATACAGAATCCGTATTTGCACGAATACGGATTTTCGTATTTTAGTAATATACGGACTTGTTATAAAAATTCCGTATATTAGTAAAATACGGACTTCGTACATCAAAGTTCCCGTATATTACGAGTGTACGGAGTTCGTATATGAGTCATATACGGACTGATATAATATACGGTCCCGTACATCTCCGTATTTTAAGTTTCCCGTATTCTTACACGTATATTAATGATATACGGAATTCCGTACACTTCCGTATATCCATGTCTTTTTCGCAGTTGCTAGTAAGATTGATCGACAATTGAGATATGAGTGTTAAAGCCAAATAACTTAAGTGCAGTACCTAAGAACTATAACTTCTCTTTTTATTTTTGAGTTACTGCCATAGTAAGTTTGGGCTAAATTTTTGACTCGCTAAGACAGTGGAAATTTTTGTGTGTGTTCTTCCTCTAAATTAGTATTTTATTGCAAATTGACTTTCCTAGTGTAAGTAAAACAGTAAATTTGTCAGCATATAACTGTTAACATACTTGTAACTTTCTTTGTTTTACCTATCATTTTATTATGTTTATTACACTTTCTACAATACTAGTTAAATGTTTCACTATATATGAGCCGCATCACGACAAAACCAACGTAATGCCTTTGTGACCAGCATGGATCCAGACCAGCCTGCGCATCCGCGCATTCTGATCAGGATCCATGCTGTTTGCTATCAGTTTCTCTACTTGTAATAGTGTTTGTAAGCGAACAGCATGGATCTTAATCAGACTGCGCGGATGCGCAGGCTGGTCTGGATCCATGCTGGTCGCAAATGAACTATGTTGGTTTTGTCGTGACGCGGCTCATATGTATTATGTTGTGTAGCATATGATGGAGATATGAGTGAGATGGACGACAGTGCCACCATGTTCAGTGAGAGCGGGGTCATCACACGTCTTATGCCCAACTTCTGGCTCATCATGCATATAAACTTTAATGCTGTAGATATCAACAACATTGAAATGAACACTGTTGATATACTCTTCCAACACAGGTTACTCTTTATATTCATTTATTAATAATCTTTTTTCTGATAAAGAAGAATCTAATCTCTTTAAATTTGTAAAACAGAAATTTTGCAGTATTTTTTTTCTATTTTCTGTCATGTGTACTAAAAAGCACTTTAGGATAAAACTAATAAATGAAAATTGGGAGCAGTTGCCTATCGATTAAGGTGTCTGCCTCTTAACCAGAGATCATGGGTTCGAGTCTGAATTGGGTTACGACCATCTTTCTTCATATGACACCAGGACTAGTTGGTTTCAGGATGATTAATATAAGTTGCAACAACTTGTTTCGCAATTGAGCAATTGAGCTTAATATGTTTAAGCCAATAAATGAAAAACCTGTCATCACAAGTCACTCTTGTAATGTCTGGTTTGAATTATTGCCATTCAAATTTTCTAATTTTCAATGACAATTATTCAACAAAGATCTCCTTTCAAAACTTATTTTAAGAGTGGTGTTTGGATACGGGTTTGGCTGTATTAAAGTTGAAAATCATTCTTAAAAAATTGTGAAGATTTTTAGCTCGACTATTCGCAGAATAATCGAGCTAATGCAGTCACCCATTTGTCGGCGTCGGCGTCCCTGTGGTTAAGTTTTTGCATGTAAGCTACTCCACTGAAGGGAATGGATTGAAACTTCACACTCTTGTTCCCTGTGATTATCTAAGATGATTGGCACAAGTCCCATAACTCTGATTTGCTTTTTAGCTCACCTGTCACAAAGTGACAGGGTGAGCTTTTGTGATCGCTTTTCGTCCGGCGTCCGTCCGGCGTCCGTCCGTAAACTTTTACTTTAAATGACATCTCCTCATAAACCACTAAGCCAATTTCATCCAAACTTCACAGGAATGTTCCTTTGGTGGTCACCTTTAAAAATTGTTCAAAGAATTTAATTCCATGCAGAACTCTGGTTGCCATGGCAACCGAAAGAAAAAACTTTAAATATCTTCTTTTAAAAAACCGTAAGAGCTAGAGCTTAGATATTTGGCATGAAACATCTTCTAGTGAGTGTCTACCAAGTTTGTTCAAATAAAAGCCCTGGGGTCAAAATTGGCCCCGCCCCGGGGGGTCATTGATTTTCCCTATATGCATATAGTAAAAACTTAAAAAATCTTCTTTTAAAGAACCAAAAGAGCTACAGCTAAGATATTTAGCATGAAACATGTTCTAATGGGTGTCTACCAAGTTTGTTCAAATAAAAGCCCTGGGGTCAAAATTTTCCCCGCCCCGGGGGGTCATTGATTTTCCCTATATGCATATAGTAAAAACTTAAAAAATCTTCTTTTAAAGAACTCAAAGAGCTATGGCTAAGATATTTAGCATCAAACATGTTCTAATAGGTGTCTACCAAGTTTGTTCAAATAAAATCCCTTGGGTCAAAATTGGCCTCGCCCCGGGGGGTCATTGATTTTCCCTGTATACATATAGTAAAAACGTAAAAAATCTTCTTTTAAAAAACCATAAGAGCTAGAGCTTAGATATATGGCATGAAACATCTTCTAGTGAGTGTCTACCAAGTTTGTTCAAATAAAAGCCCTGGGGTCAAAATTGGCCCCGCCCCGGGGGGTCATTGATTTTCCCTATATACATATAGTAAAAACTTAAAAAATCTTCTTTTAAAGAACCAAAAGAGCTACAGCTAAGATATTTAGCAGGAAACATTTTCTAATGGGTGTCTACCAAGTTTGTTCAAATAAAAGCCCTAGGGTCAAAATTGGCCCCTCCCCAGGGGGTCATTGATTTTCCCTATATGCATATAGTAAAAACTTAAAAAATCTTCTTTTAAAGAACTCAAAGAGCTATGGCTAAGATATTTAGCATCAAACATGTTCTAATAAGTGTCTACCAAGTTTGTTCAAATAAAAGCCCTGGGATCAAAATTGGCCCCGCCCCAGGGGGGTCATTGATTTTCCCTATATGCATATAGTAAAAACTTAAAAAATCTTCTTTTAAAGAACTCAAAGAGCTATGGCTAAGATATTTAGCATCAAACATGTTCTAATAGGTGTCTACCAAGTTTGTTCAAATAAAATCCCTTGGGTCAAAATTGGCCCTGCCCCGGGGGGTCATTGATTTTCCCTATATACATATAGTAAAAACGTAAAAAATCTTCTTTTAAAAAACCATAAGAGCTAGAGCTTAGATATTTGGCATGAAACATCTTCTAGTGAGTGTCTACCAAGTTTGTTCAAATAAAATCCCTTGGGTCAAAATTGGCCCCGCCCCAGGGGGTCATTGATTTTCCCTATATACATATAGTAAAAACTTAAAAAATCTTCTTTTAAAGAACCAAAAGAGTTAAAGCTAAGATATTTAGCATGAAACATGTTCTAATAAGTGTCTACCAAGTTTGTTCAAATAAAAGCCCGGGGGTCAAAATTGGCACCGCCCCAGGGGTCATTGATTTTCCTTATATGTGTATAGCAAAAACTTAAAAAATCTTCTTTGAAAAAACCCAAATAGCTAGAGTTAAGGTATTAAGCATGAAACATCTTTTAGTGAGTGTCTACAAAGTTTGTTCAAATAAAAGACCTGGGGTCAAAATTAGCCCCGCCCCGGGGGTCATTGATTTTCTTATATATGTGTATAGCAAAAACTTAAAAATCTTCTTTGACAAAACCCAAATACTAGAGTTTAGATATTAAGCATGAAACATTTCTAGTAAGTGTCTACAAACTAGTTTGTTCAAATAAAAGCCCTGGGTCAAAACTGGTCCGGCCCAGGTGTCATTGTTTTTTAACTATATGTGTATAGTAAAAACTTAAAAAAAATCTTCTTTCAAAAAGCCCAATGAGCTAGAGCTTAGATGTTTAGCATGAAACATCTTCTTATGGGTGACGTCTACGAGTTTGTGCAAATAAAAGCCCTTGGCTTTAAATGGCCCTGCAACGTTGGGGGGGTGGGGTGGGGGTTGGGGGGCCTATATACAGCGTGAGCGACCTCAGGGCCATCATGGCCCTCTTGTTTACATAATTAATACCCCTTTTTCAACTTAGAAATTCTTGGTTAAGTTTTTGCGTGTAAGCTGGTATCTCCATAATACAGAAGGGAATAGATTGAAACTTCACACACTTGTTCCTGTGATTATCTAAGATGATTGGCCCAAGTCCCATAACTCTGATTTGCTTTTTTACATAATTATGCCCCTTTTTCGACTTAGAAATTCTTTGTTAAGTTTTTGCGTGTAAGCTGGTATCTCCGATTACTACTGAAGGGAATGGATTGAAACTTCACACACTTGGTTTCCTGTGATTATCTAAGATGATTGGCACAAGTCTCATAACTCTGATTTGCTTTTTTGCATAATTATGCCCCTTTTTGACTTAGAAATTGCTAGGTAAATTTTTTGTTGGAGACCAGGCTATCTCCATAACTACTGAAGGTTTGTACTTTTTCAGACAATTTTATGTATTTCATATAGGTAAGCATTATTATACTCAATGAAACACCCTTGTGACAACTTTTGCAATAGGCTCGAGCTGTTACTGTCTCCGACAGTCTTGTATTGCATTATGTAATTCTTACTAGATTTTGAAGTATATACAATTTATGTATTATGTTTAGTTCCTCCTTGTTATAATTTTATGTATTTGTTTACGGTGTCGGTTTATATACTTGAACATCTGAAATTTTAATAATAAACTGGACTGTGAATTACAGGGAGACGGTTTAAAGAAACTAATGAAGAACATTGGAGCTACGATCTTCTAACACAAGTAAAGACTAAGCGTAGAACAACTTGTCGCAAGTTAATACAGTAGGTCTCTGAGCTTATATATGTTATATTTCCATTATCCTAATGTTTTGCTCACCAAAAATCTTTTATCTTACAGTGTATTGTTTCTTTTTCCTTAAAGCAAAAAGAAAGTGAGTTTAATTCTAAAGGTTGAGGTGCTAGAAAGAAAATAGAAACTCAGGGTATGTTGCTGCAAGTTTATCTAACGTGTCATCCAAATGGAAAGTTTTCTGTCATTACTTATAAAATTGTTTTCAGCAACTTCTAAACAGTTAAAATGTGTTTCAAGCCAAATTATCAATGAGGCTTGAAAGTTAGATTATATTTACTTACCTCATACCGCTATTATTCTATTGAACAATTTCATAGTAATTTACCCATATATGCAGCTCTCTTGGTTGAAACTCAAGTCTATGGGAGTCATAACATGTTTACAGGTTAAATGTTTCATGTCACTTACATTCCTTTATTCAATCAATGATAAGATATTTGATTTTAAGTTTCTTCAGATATTTGGTTTGTGATTACTTTGATGATTCTATTCCTGTTAGATAATGTCAATGCTACTGAGACAAAAAAAAGTCATTTTTCTCCATCTCTATAATCTTATACAATGTTTAAAGCGTGTTTGACAACATTGTCAGGAACATGAATTCTGAAAAGAAGGATGATATGACCACTTTGTTGAAGGGATCGATTTTATTACACTGATTATTTTTATTGTCTGACTTATATGACGTCAGTAGTTTCTTCTACGTTTGTGTGATTTGTTGTTATGGTATACCTGTATGAACAATGATATTACCACATTGATATGAATTATATGTTATCATATTCCATTTTATTGGTATACTTAATTAAAGAGCGATGCTCAGATTCATGATAATTTTCATGAAATTTGAAAATGTGGTTAAGTAAAATATTATGGATTGACAAAGTAAGTTATTTACACATATGCAAATGTCTTACAGTCAAGTAACATTAAAAAAAGGGTCAAATATACATAAATATGCTGTTATTGGCGATAGTCGCTGTAAATTATGAGTGTTTGTATACTGCAAAATCATTCATTGATCGCACTACATGTAAAAATTATTTAAATATTGACAGTTGTTACTTTAGCTCACTGTTCACAAAGTGACAGGGTAGCTCTTTTGATGCTTTTCGTCCGGCGTCCACGTCGTCTGTACCGTCCGTAAACTTTTACTTTAAATGACATTCTCCCACTAAGACACTGAAGCCGGATTCATCCCAACTTCACAGGAATGTTCCATTTGTTGGTCACTTGTAAAAATTGTTTCATAGAATGTAATGTCAATGCAAACTCTGTTGCCATGGCAACAAAGAAAAACTGTGAAGATTTTTTAAAGAACCGAAGAGCTAGAGCTATAGACTATTTGCATGAACTATTTCTAGGAGTGGTACCAAGTTTGTTCAAGTAAAGCCCTGGGCAAAATTGCCCCCCCCAGGGAGGTATTGAGTTTCCCTATATTGATATATAAATACTTAAAAAATCATCTTTTTAAAGAACCCATAGAGCTAAGAGCTAAGATATTCTAGCATGAAATATCTCTGCTAGTGAGTGTCTCTACCAAATTTGTCAAATAATAGCCCTGGGTGTCAAAATTGGGGCCCCGCCCAGGGGGTCATTGATTTTCCCTATATAAGCATTAGTAAAACTTCAAAAATCTTCTTTTAAAGAACCCAAAGATCTAGACTAAATATATTTAGCATGAAAAACATGTTTCTAATCGCCCGCGGCATCTTTCGATTCGCCTGTACTCCACACAACGTTTGTTCAAACAAAAAGCGACCTGGCGGTCAGAAATTGGCCCGCGCCCTGGGGGGTCATTGATTTTCCTGCTATATGTGTGAAATATAGCAAAAACTATCCAAAAACTAATGCTTCTTTTGAAGAATAACCCATATAGCTATGAGTTTGTGCGATACTTATACGCTTACTTGACACAGCTCATTCTAGTGAGTGTCTCATCAATAAGGTTTGATTCAATGGAGAAGGCCCTGTGGCTCAAAAACTTGCCCCGCCCGGGATGTCAATCTTGAATCATGTCTCACTATGACTGCACTTCTATCCGCTGCGTACTATGTAAAAACAACTTTAACAATATTATCTTTTAAGAACCCAAAGGCTAGAGCAAGATATTTAGACATGAAACTTATGTTTTCTCTATTAATGTGTCTCTACTAAGTGTTGTTCAAATAAATAGGCTTGGCCGTGTCAAAAAGTGGCCCCGCCCAGGGAGCATGGTCATTCGATTTTCCTATTTATTATGTACTGATATAGATCAAAAAAACTTGAAACAATTTTCCTTGTGAAAAAACCCAAATAGCAGAAGTTTAGATATTAAGCGATGAACGATCTTCTAGTGAGTGTTACAGTAAGTTATGTTCAAATATAACACCCTGGGAGTCAAAATTGCCCGCCCAGGTCATTGATTTTCCTATGCATATAGTAAAACTTAAAAATCTTCGTTATTAAGACCCAAAGAGCCTAGAGCTAGATATTTAGCATAACATGTTCATAATGGGTTCTACAACAGTACTGCTTCAAATACAAGCACCTGGGGTCAACTCAATTGGCCAGCCCCGGGGTTATCATTTCTTTTGTATGGCAATAAACTTAAAAATTCTTTCTTTGAAAAACCAAATAGCTTAGAGTTATAGACTGATTAATCTAGATTTTTAACATTTTCCTATGATTAAGTGGGTCTACCATAGTTCTGTTTCGAAAATAACAAGCCCTGGAGCGTGTACAAACTTAGCCCGCCCCCAGAATGAAGTGTCATCTTCTGATTCTTTCTTAAGTATTATTGTGTTATATATAAAACTTAAATTATCTTCCTTTTAAAAAACCAATGAGCTAGAGGTTAAGATTTTAGGACAGAACATGCTTTTGTGTGGTGGTCTGCAAGTTGTCCAAATAAAGCCCTTGGATTTTAAGGATTTGCCCTGCCAGAATGGGGGGGGGGGGCGGAGTCATTGTTTTCATATATATGTGTGTAGTAAAACTAACATCATGAACATCTTCTAATGGTGTTCTTCCAAGTTGATCAAATAGAAGCCTGGGTTTAAACTGGCCGCTCCGGGGTCCTATATACAGTGAGGACTCAGGCCATCATGGCCCTGCGTCTTAATCTTAATAAATGTTCTATAAAAGATTAAATTTCTTGAAAGATTTTGGCTCATGCTGTTAGGCGTGCACCTTTAATGTCATTCTTACAATCATTTCTATGTTATATTATAGAACTGTTGTTGAATGACCTGTATGAGACTGTATGTGTCATAATCTAATGGTGACCAGCCGAGAGGAGGAAGTCTCCTGGAAACTTGATGTTGATACAGGATCAAACTATACACCCAATAATCCGAGCAGTAAGTCAAGTATATCTGATAGTGATAACAGGATCAAACCTATAACCCAATAAATCCAGCAGGAAGTAATTTATCTTGGTAGTGAACAGGATCAACTATACACCCCATAATCCAGCGAGTAAGTCACATAGTTATTATATTTGACATGTTTTACCTAATACTTGCTGAGAATCTGTCTGAATACCAAACATATATGTGTAGAAGCTTTTACTTATTAGTTTTTTTTACAGTTTCCTGTTAAAGGTTACATACAAGTTTATGTAGAAATTGATCAATATAAAATTGAGCAACAGATATTCTTTCTAACCATTGTGCTTTGACAGATCGTTTGAAGCAGTACACTTACAAAGCATGGCATGGGATAAGTGAAGAGAAGCACTTTATTTCCTGTTTTATTGGAAGGCCTCTGAGAATGATGATGGACGATGGATGATTATACATTTGAGAGGAAGACCTCCATGCTGCCAGAACCTTGACCCTGGATATTTTTGTATTGTAAATTAGTTTGGCAAACAAGCTGAAATTCACCCTGGTCTTAAGAGGGATCTGGTAGTGGGCGGTCCACCTATGTTCATTAGTGAGTTTGGCTTGTTAATACCAATGTTGAGTGAGATGTGTGGGTTATTTATTGGCTATATGATAAGAAATATGATTAGGACTAAGACCACAGGTCTATATTGCACTTCTTTTTTTTTTGCGGAATTAACTGTTTTTCTATTGGTGATATTTTGTTTAACCTGAATTACAAAGAAAAAAAGTCAAAGTGCACAGTTTTGAAGATTGTTTTTTTTTCGAATGTTCGTATAAAAATGTAAAATTGTTAAGATGAGGCATTCTTACAAATTATTCAGGATTTTGTTTGTAGTGTATATAATCCTTTCATGGAACTCTCAATCTTTGTTTAAATCTTGAGGAAATGGATGAGTTGCTTTCCTGTTTATAAGTTTATTGCTATTGAAGACGATTGCTGAAAAAGACCCTACTGGTACTTAGTGAACAATATAATACGCAGAATTTAAATTAATTACATATCTGGATGGATAGTTGACCATATTAAATAATTAATATGTGTAAATTTTCTCTTTGTTTACAAGTTATATTAAGTTGTATTTTCAGGGATTGGTATAATTACATGTATTCAAAGTATTATTTCAGGATGAGATATATAATTTACAATTATATTAAACGTATCTATATCATGAATGATTTCTGTTCAATCTAGTGACTATTATTTCAGGGATGATGTAAATAGCAGATTCTATGAACTATGTTTTCAGGGATGGAGTATAATTACATTATGCACTTATTATTCGAGGTGATGTATAATTACATTATATGAACTATTGATTCAGGGTGAAGCTTGAGGTCCAGTTGAACCTCAATTATCAGTCACAACAGAAACAACCAGATTTTCATCAAGAACCAAACAACGGAAAATGTTTTTTATCTAGGTTGTTTTTAATGTTTCAGACATAATCAATAAAGAATTTGAAACTTCTCAGAAGTTATCTATTTAACTTTGAATTGGTGTCGAATTTTCTTGTAATTTGCTATTGAGCATTTTATATTTAAAATGTATAGGCCCTAAAATAGAAATTTCGTAAAGAAATCACAGATTAATTGAATTGATACTTTGAACTGAAAAAACCAATCTTTTCGATTACATTAATCAAACGAATCTTGCTATAGCTTTACATAATGATATTCAATCAAGAGTCATCATGATTCTTTCTTATCTTTTTGCTTTTTGATTGAGCTGTATTTAGAGTATTAATAAGAAATGTTTTGTAATTCAGATTAAAGAGTACAATCAAGCGAGTGCTAGATTCAATGTGTGTTAGATGATAGTTCGGTACTGTATTTTAACTATCTAATTGTTTTGTGTTCATGGGAGAAAAGTATAGATTCACAGAAAAAAAAAAGCCAACGAACAAAGCACAAAAAACAAACAAAAAAAACATTGTCTCATGATATAAACACAAAAATACTTAAAAGTAATATCCTTGTTAGAATAGTCTGCTTTCATAGTGAATGGAGTATATCTGACGGAATACAGGTTTTTTTATACAATATTGTTCAATATTTGTTATACAACTAATAATATGACCACATTGATATATAATATGTGACATAACATTCCATCTCATACAACTACAGTCATAGGTAAACTGTGGCTTAGTAGTTAAGGTGTCTGCCATTCAACATAGGGAATGTGATTTTGAACCCTACTGAGGTCACAGCCATGTTTCTTAATTTGACACCAGTACTGTTAGTTCAAGGAGCTAAGAATCAATCATCGTGCATAAGTAATGCTTTCTTACAATCAGAGCCAGAAATTAAGAGTTGTAATCTGAGAGGTAAGAATGAGAAGTGTTTTGATTGTTTTATTTTCTTGTATTTGTTTATCTTCCGGTTTCTGTTTAACAATATTAAGTGTCGAGCAGCGCATCCATGAAAAAAACAATGGAGTTGGACAGAATGGATTGGATCCAGAAAGGCCTGTGCATCCCGCCGCAGCTCCTGATCAGGATCCATGCTGTTTCGCTATCAGTTTCTCTTACTTTGCTATAGGGTTCTAACGCAACAGTATGGATCGTGATTCAGAGCTGCGCGGACTGCGGGCAGGCTGGTCTGGAGTCAATGTCTGGTCGCAAACTTCCATTATGATCGTTTTTCATGACGCGGTTGCTCAATTATTGTTTGTTTTATATAACACAGTACCTTGACCATGTTGGTGTCTGAAAACCTCATGACAGATCGCTGAATACTGTGTCATGCAGTTGTCAAACAGTTACATTGTCCCTGTCGCCAGCACGAAATAGATACAACTCAAGATGTGTTGAGCTCAGTGTACATCTGCTTGGATGATGAGATGATGAACTTAACAATGTTTACATAATTGTTATTGTCATGGTTATTATCACGAAAAAGTAGTTCTCTTAAGTGAACCTGGGAGATGATTTATAAAAATATGATTTTGTAGAATTATGGTAAATCCGCCACGTGGTAATGTTATTCAATGTAAAGAAATATACCACAACTTTGTGCTTTAAAGACCACTATTGTTATCGAAAATTGACTAAAATATTTCTGTAAGACTTTTGTCTTGCCTACGGTACAAAAAACAGACTTGTATACAGAAGTCGTGTTCTACTAAGTGTATCGTAGAGCTTGAGAGATGATCGTTCAAGCTGCACGTAAGATGGAGGGTTGTAAATACCATCATCATAGAACACTGTATTATGTTCTAAATGGCGAATAAAATTTGAGGTTGATTCATATTACTGAGTGAGATATTCAATATTAATATATTTTAAAATTCATGGTAGGCAAAGGAGATAAGGAAAGATCATCTGAATACAGATGTAGCAGAACAAGTTAGAGAAGCCACACATGAGAGCAACTGTGGTGAGATGTTACGACGTAGTCGCAGTGTCATGGCGGCGTCGGATCCTTCTGAGTGTAACAGGTAAATATAATGTTACATTGATCATTAACACATGGTGTACATACAGTTTGTAGAAACATAAGTGGACAGTGTAGCTCAGTGCTTAGGATCCGATGCTCCGCTCATCGCGTGAGGTCCGGCTTCGATCTGCGGTAACACCTTGGATTTCGTTCAGGAGCAACACTTTCCGTGTTCCCACCCTACATTGTAACTATGAGGCTTTGACTGGTATCCGAAGACCAAGGAACTCCATCGCATGTAATCAGTGCGTAGTCACTGGGACATGTGAAGAAGAACCAGCAGAATCTTTTCAACTAAGAGTAGGGACTTGTTCTCGGAATTCCATTGGTCATTCATAGCTGGTGCTGGTGGAGGGCTTCTGAGATAAGGCACCACTAGTGGAAATAATGCTCTGCACTTTCGGCTAGGTTATCCTGTGACCGGCCCGTCTAAAAGTCAAATAAGATCAATGACAGTGTCTCTACTTAATGAATATCAAAAATTTACAGTTTAGTGGATTTGATGTTGGGCCATGATATTTCGTTAACACGGTCTAGAGTCCTATTTAACGATGTCGTTGTAATATTACTTTTGTTTTATAATAGTATGATAATTTGTTCACCAACAGTTATTACCATATACATCAAATCGAGCAATATATTGGCCTTTAAATGTGATAAAATTATAGTTCATTTAACTATGATATCTAAAGACATTAAATAGAATTGCCTGGATTCCGAATTTGATATACTTGTAATTTATAAATATATGCATTTAAGAAAGCAAGAATGTGTATGTTAACAAATAATGACCACCATCCATGACAAAACCACTTATGCATTGAACAGCATGGATCCAGACCAGCTGTGCATCCCACACAGTCCTTGATCAGGATCCCATGATGTTTGCTTACAAAACCTATAACAAGCTAGAGAACTCGCTAGCGACCAGCATGGATCGATCAGGTCTGCACGGATCGCCATGCTATCTGCGTATCCAAGCTCGGGTCGCAAACGCACGTATGTTGGCTTTGTGTCATGAGTAGCTCATTTTATCTTCTTTTCTTCAGTTATACAAAACACCAGGTGCACGGACCAGCAGAGTATTTTAAGATTGGCAGTGTGCACAATAACAGCCAGTGCCCAGCTCTGCAGCGTATAGTGTGATTAAGAGCAGAATTACTACAATTGTTTAAATCCACCAAGGCAGTCAATTTCCCGTTGGGCTGAACTCAGTTTAGTGGCTATACATATTACAGGAATTTATTCTTATTGTGCGCTCAAGTATGTTAAGGAAGATTTACTTTTTTGATTTCTTGTCTTAGAATAAGGTGTACAGTCAAGATCAAATGTACAGTGAAGTGTACACTATGCAAGACCAATACACACTTGCATTAATCTACGGCAATGCAATATAAAATTATAATCTTCTTGCATTACATTACGAAAGATGATAACAAAAACAATGTTATAAGTAGAGGAGTCATTTGTTTTACACAATGTTACACTGCATGTTAGTCTAGAAGATGTATTGTGTTATACAACATGTTTAATACCACTTCAATCTAGAGGAGATAATGGGTTTAACATGTTTAACTACATTTATCTAGAAGTAATCTGTTTATCAACATGTATAACTACATTTAATCTAGAGAGTAAATTGTGTTGTCACAAATGTTTAACTACACTTTATCTAGACGGCAGTTATGTGTGTTAACAACATGTTCAACTACATGTTACTTAGAAGTAATTGTGGTATAATCATGGTTTAATACATTTAATCTAGAAGTATTCTGTGTTTACAAAGCATGTTAAACTACAATTTATCGTAGAATTAATTTGTGTTTACAACATAGTTTAGACTCACGTTTAATCTAGAATAATCGGTGTGCTTACAGAGGACTGGTATAACAAGTTTAGGTCTACGAAGTAAATTGTGTTTCACGACATGATTTAACACTTGTAAGTCCTAGAGTATTGTGTTCTCACGACAATGTTTAACTACATTTTTGATTTAGACCAGTAATTTTGTGTTGTTAGATATGTTAACTACATTTAATTAGAAGTATTGGTTGTGTGTGTTAACTACATTTAATCTAGAAGTATATTGTGTTTACAAATGTTTAACTACATTATTCTAGAGATTGTGTTTACGAACATGTTAATACATTTTATCTAGACGAGGTAGTTGTGTTCAGTGAAGGATTTAACTACATTATTAATCTAGAAGTAATTGTGTTTACACATGTTTAACTACATTTAATTTAAGAATAACTTGTGTTCACAACATGTTAACGTGGATTTTAATCTAGAATTAATGTGTTTACAACATGTTATAATACATTTAATCTAGAAAGTTTAATGTGTGTTACAAACTGTGTTAAAGTACCAATATCTAGAAGGTAATTGTGTTACAACATGGTTTACTAATTTTAATCTAGAAATAATTGTGGTACAACGATGTTAACTACATTTATCTAGAAGTAACTTGTGTTCATTATACATTTGGTAATTGATTCATATGATGTACAAGCAGGTATTTTTGCTATGCAGAATATCGCTTAATAAGGCAGCTTTATTCTATCCTATCTGGTTTGGTGGGGAATATTGCTTAAAAGTGTGTTAGAAATTGAAATTAAATAATTTGTCAACTGAGATGTTAATAAGTATTTTAACTTTTGATTATAAGCAGCGTTGGTTTAATAACATAGCAGCCAGGTTATACTCATGTTGGTGGCTCAGTTTTTTATTTTGGATTTTGAAATTCATTCAGTCAAACATTTGTATTTGTGCTTTCAAGGGATTAATGATTTATCCTTTAAATTATATTGATTAATTTAATTGAAAATTACAAATTTTCAACTTTTCAATGACGAAACTACTTTTAAGATTTTCCCATGTGGGTACCTCAATTTTTTTTGCTGACAATTCTGACAAGGTCAGGCGCTTAAAGAAAAGCAAAGCTGAAATTGGAAAATAACTTAATGTCAAAAAGTATAAAAGAAGAAATGGAGCTTACTTCTATTCGTCAATTCCAAATCACAATGTTGTCTCTAAAATTTTTTGTTTCATTTTACAGTCTGAAAATACATTCTTCCACTGCAAAACTGCTATTGATACATTGGGAATATAAAGTATCCTACGAGCAATAATGCGTATTCTTTATGAAAAAATGAAAAGTCAAATAACAGCCATCAGCTGGAAGGAACAAGTAACAACCCCAGCGTTCCTGAGCCAGCTTCCAAGTTTTCCAATTTTCGGCTAGCTGCTTTTTTGAATGTTTTCACTCTGTCAACACTTATTTTTTGTTGTTACAACCCTCAAATATGTTTTCTTTCTTTTTAAAAAGGTGTGAATAAAACAAATTCCAAATGTCACTTGCCCCTCACCGCTGTGGGTTCAAATCCGGACAGAGACTGTTGGATTCTTTCAGTGTAAGGGAAGCTATCCAGCTAGCTGTATGGAGATCGTTGGTTTACTACATCGAGGGGGCCGTTCGTGCCGGTGATATAATGCGACGAAGGTGGACACCTGAGTTCTTCTCCACAGTAAAGGCTGGGAAGGTGACGAGTATGAGCGGCGTAGTACGTGTGGTCGAGGTGGTGCGTAAGCCAGCGAAAGAAAAGGAGCGCGAAACAAGACAAAAACAGAATGCGAAAGATGGTATTCCCTGTGGCTGAAGTCGAAAGCATATTATTTTCCTCCGCGTAGAAGGTGGCAGACGTTTAAGAAAGTGGGCGGCCAGTTACATGGTTAAGCAGAAGCGCATTGTCTGAATATAATTCAGCAGTTGAGTACGAGAAGGTATGGGGGGGACATGGGATGGTGGGACTTTTTCGCTCACAGAAGACAGTTGATCTTGTCATGTACTTAGTTAAACAAGACGATAGTTCTGTAATTTCTTATTCTTGGCTCGTGAAGAACTTTAAAGAACATTGATTCTCACTCGTGGCTACAAGACCAAAAGTATCCTGCTATATATTAAGATGTATGTTATACAACGAGTTACCTGCTTATGTTAAAGGGTGGATGATGTGAGAGTATGTTGGTAAGGAAGCTGCCTCATGACAGTTGCGGATGAGGCCTGAGGAATGTGTGTGGTTGCATGGAATGTAGGGATCCATGACTGTGAGATATGTTATTAGAGGTGTTTTGTGAGGAGGGGTACATTTTGGAGGAGAAGTAAGTTCGCCGGACCCGCGAGCCAGAGCGCTTGTGGGGGAGTGAGTAGTACACAGATGAGCCACTGCAAAGAAAATGGTTTATGTATTCATAATCGGAGTTGTATGAATGAGCTCTTACAGCCGTTACCTATAATAATGAATTTACAGTGTAAGGAAGGGAGTTAATTCTTATGGAATGTGCAACGCGTGACAATCTTTCATTAAGTATTAGAGTTTGGGTATCCATGTGCCGTGTTGGACTGACTATTAATATCACTGTATTTCTGTTTTTGTCAGGTATATCAGTATCATCAGTGAGTGTCTTAGCATGGTCAACGTAACCAGGGTAAGGTTGTTACAGTGTCCTAAACCATCCAGTCTTGCTACCTTGATATTGCCCACAAAGGACCTTATCAAGACATTTTGTTGTTACTCACAAAAGCTTTCGAATCTACAAACCCACAACAGCTAAAACGACCAGGTACAGTATTTATCATATATTTAATATCAGATAAAAATGTTTCAATCTTAACTTGCTAAAATTATGTAATGGATTTGCCCTGCTTTTAAGTTTAATGGATTCAAAAGAAGTCGAATCACTTTTATTCCAGCAAGTTAAGGGTAAATAAATTTTTTGCCTTTTTCTATATTGTAGATGTGTCTCTCAATTTTATATATCTTTTATTATGTTTTTTTAGAATCATTCAAATGCACATATCACTGTGCATGCTTGTACCTTGCTATAGCTAGCGTCAATAAAACACTGGTCACTTGACTTTATTGAAATATGATAACATAATTGATTTATCGTCCAACAGTGTTGATACAGGTCACAATCTGGCAAGTTTTTCCGGTGCATGTAGATATCCCAGGTTACAGGAGAAGCTGACTTCCTAGCATTTGAAACATGCTGTGTAATGTGATCTTTTTGATGAATACCACATACTCGCAGCTCACGTTATGTACGGGTGCCAAAAATCATAGTGGATGTTCTCCCTGCCCCACCCACTTATCTCACCTTACTCCTCTTCATAGACATGCTTGCCAGGTATGTGTTTTTTACTTACTGGCACCATTTAAATGCTACTGTAAATTCAGAAATTATACTTCAACACTTATAAATATTTCATGTAAAACCATGACTATCTAATTCAAGTGTCACTTGTATTACTTTTTGCCAGTGTAACTACTTGTTGATGCGTCTAGAAGGCAGGCCACGGCCTGCACACCTTTGATCAGTTACCAAACTGTACCTATATCAATGTTTGCCTATTCCTAACCTTATTGCAATCAGAATCCTTGACATCAAGGACAATTCCAAATAAGCAATGGGTATGTAAAACTTATCATAAACTTACTTTGATTAAAACTGCAAATTATCATTTGAAATATCAATATCTCGGTTGGCTTCAAAATAATAAACCGTTGCTTGTAAAATTGTAATGTTAATGATTATTAATATTATTAGCTTGAACATTAGTAAAACAAACTTGAAATTTAGACCCATTTGCGTTATAAAAACCATACACACACCTAGCAACAAGGAACTTTGGAATACACATCTCTATTAACATGTTAAATTTTTGATTTATGTTTCTATAGATATTCATCTTTAATTGATTGCTAAGAATGTTTTTGTGGTTTGTTACTAGATAAAGTATTCCTGATTTACAGTACATAGCACACTTTGATTTTTTTCACTTCTTTATATTAACTTTATCATGATGTTTGAAAGAATAATTTTATTTACTTTACTGTATTAGATTAAACAAGTTGATATCTTGTAAGTGTACGCCAGTTTCTCATATCATATATAGTCTATTCCACTTGTACACAAAATCTTCATTACATTACTGTTTAATATATGACTTACCATATCAAACTATTTGTCTTATTATCTCCCTTTAAACACATCTGAAAATTCCATTTCCTGTTTTTGACTAACATGTTTCTTTTTTCTTGAAATACCAAATAACATATCTGGAACATTTTTCAACTAGTTTTTTATATATAAATAGAAATTACAGAAAGTTATTCTTGTAGAAATATAAATGTGAGTTTAGCTCTGTGTAAGTAAGGTGTTAGTGTATTTTGTTGAGAAAATATCTTTGTGGAATTTGAGTGAATGTTCAAGTTACTGTGTTTTTTACTGTTATCAGGTTGATGCTACTGTATTAGAATGTAAGATGTTATTATTTATATGTAGTTTAAACTGTTTATTTATAAAAACTATATTTATTTATTACTTATAGTTATATTAACCCCTTTGCTTTCGTAATAATTAGATTTAAAATTTAAATAAATAGTGTTCGCATACCATGGTTAAGAAAGTAAAGATGTAAATGCTACACAAATAGGTTAGACTATATAATATCTGTGCAGTATAAACAGACTCCATACTATATACTGGTCAATTTTCAGTAATTGGATTCTATAATACTTGAAAATAAACAGCTTCTATCAAATTTGATCAAAGACAAGTTCATTACATGAAATTATTTAGGGGGAAAGGATAAGTAATGCTAGACAGATGGTACCATAGCTTCTGTAGGCTTGCTTATAGAACAAAGAAAACTGCGGAAAAACAATGACGATAAAAGTGCTTTTATAGATTATTTATAGATTATTGCCATCACAGCTTATATTAAGTAAAAGCCATGTGGCAAATTATCTCCTCACGACTGTTATAAATGTCAATAATACTTCAATTACTTTATACTACGAATAGCAAATTTTGATTTAAATATAATGACCTGTTCATAAAAAGTGTTTTACTGAAAATATATTTAGGAGGGAAATCAAGAGTAAAAATATTTGTTTTAAAATTCAATGAATTTGTCTATTTAATAGTTCTATCATTTTAGCTTTGTCTGTTTGAGGATAAATAATGACGGTTTTGTGTCTGCGCTTGTGTTGGCAAAAACTTTTTGTAGCCAATTATTTTATCATTGTTTAATGTGTCAACATTGAAATCTGTATATTGCTAATATGTCAAAGTGCCATTTGTTAAACAAGGGCGCTAATTTGAAAGCTGTATTGTTGAAGTTAATCCCCTTTTTTAACTTAAAAATTTTTGTACCCCTTATCAGACAAAGGTTTAAACACTTTCAATGCTCTTATTTTTAAATTTGATTTGAAAAACATTTTTTAAAAGTAAAATCGTTTGGGTTTTTTTAAATTTAAAAATTTCATTTTAGGGGAAAGTTTTAATTTTAGTTTGAAATAAATATAGAGGATATTTATTCAGGTTAAAACACACATACAATTGTATACATAAAAACAAACACTTTAGCATTTTATATGAAACTGATGACACAATTGTAATAAAAATATTTCGGAATTTGTCAGACATAAATAATCACAGACGGCTCATTAAATAATTAAAAATTATAACTAAAAACAAAATTCTAAAAAACCCTTTCTTTCCTATGGACTAGATATCAATTTTACTAGGTTTAATAAAATGTAAGGACGTAAGTGGAAAAACATGTATAGAGTAGTGTTGCAATAACCTCGGATTGCCCATGAAAGCCCGAAGGCTTATTTCCAATGTGGGTCCTTGGATATATACTTACTATAATATACAATATAAAACACAAAAACATTGAAAAATATAAAACTTTGGAAACTGGAAGAGATGTCATTTACGTAAAAAATTCAAACTTTAGTATTTCCATTAAACTTTGCTAAAAAAAAAAAACCCAAAAAAAATTTAGATTTAATTTTCTAGTCAAAAGTGGATTTAATTTAAAGATTTTTTACTAACCTAATGTTCTAGTAAAAAGGGGGCCTTTACAGAGCTTTTTAAAATTTTTATCTTTTTAATTTTTTTGCCCCCCCAATTTTGGGGGGCATTACTTTTTACTTGGGCCGTCCCCTCCGTCAGTGGTCAGTCCGTCCCTCCGTCAGTCCCTCCGTTTCCGTACGTCCCGAAATCTTTTGAACGCCAAAATCCCCCTTAAACCGGAAAGGAGATTTGGGTTAAACTTACAGGGGGGAAAAAACCCCCAATGTGTAAAAATGGGAGTTTAAAGGGAAAGGAAAAAATTTGCTGGACCAAAAATTTTAAAAGAATTTAAAGGCCCTTTTTAAACCCTTTTACTAGGGTACTAGTGTAAAATTTTGTGAAAGCAAACTCCTCTTAAACCGCAGGATGCAGATTTTGCTTAACTTACAGGGATGAACAACCTTAATGTGTAGATGGTAGTAAAGGAAGGGAATTTTTTGCTGCGACCCAAATTTAACAAGAATTATGGCCCTTTGTTGATTTTTTCACTATTATACTATTGTAGAAATTTTGTGAACGCAACTCCTCTTAAACCGGATGCCAGATTTTTGCTTAAACTTACAGGGATGAACAACCTTCAGGTGTAGATGGTAGTAAAGGAAGGAATTTTCGCTGCGACCAAATTTTAAGAATTTATGCCTTTGTTGATTTTCACTATAAACTATGTAGAAATTTTGTGAATGCAACTCCTCTTAAACCGGATTGCAGATTTTGCTTAAACTTCCAGGGATGAACAACCTTAATGTGTAGATGGTAGTAAAGAAAGGAAAATGTTTGCTGCAACCAAAATTTAACAGAATTATGGCCCTTTTTTTTATTTTTTCATTATATACTATGTAGAAATTTTGTGAACGCAAACTCCTCTTAAACCCCGGATGGCAGATTTTGCTTAAAACTTTCCAGGGATTAACAACCTTAAGGTGTAGATGGTAGTAAAAAAAGAAAATTTTTGGCTGCGACCAAATTTTAACAGAATTATGGCCCTTTGTTGATTTTTTACGTTTCAAAACTTGTGGCACATGTAGTCCAAAAAATATTGACCTAGAGTCATAAGATTGACAGAACAAGTGGGCGTGTGGGGGGCATCCGTGTCCTATGGGACACATTTCTAGTTTTGATGTATGTTGGCAAGGAATTCCAATCATTAATTGCTTTTTGAAAAAAGTTAACATTTATCTTTCCATAAATTTTTGGGGCCCCAAAATTTTATATTTGAAAGAGTTAAAAAATAAGTTCAAAAGTAAAAATTTTCTATATATAGAAGGGGACGGGTTTTAACAATTTTTTAAAAAATTTAATTTAAGGGCGGTTTAATTTCTTTTTTTCTGGTTTTTTACTTTAAATAAAAAACAATTTGCAAAAAAAACATTTTTGAAAACACCTAGGTCCCAACCCTGTAAAACTAAAAATTTTTTTTTGAAAAATTTGAAAACTTATTTTAAAACATTGTTTAGGCTCGGGGAAACCCAAAAAAAAAGCATAACAAGGTGAATTGTATTTTTGGGTGAGCAAAAAATTTTTTTATTCCTAAAATCTAAAACATTTCCCTTTTGCCTATAAAAAAACTTAAGACTTTAATTTTCCCCTTTTGTAAAGAATAAAATTTAACAATAGTTTACCTGACAAAGAATCATAAATTTATTTAAACCTAGATTTTAACAGTTTTTGGGGAATTCAATAGTTTTTCCCCATTAAAAACCCCAATTTTTTGAACTCTTTAACTTTTTTTTATTTTACTTTTTGGAACCAAAAATAAGCCCTTCAGTCTTTCCTGGGAAGTAAACAATTTTTTATCTCCCAACCCAAGTTTTGAACAAACTCTAGTTTTTTGTCCAATTTTTTGAAAAAAATACTGGTTTTTTGTGACCAAAAAAAATTTTGCATTTTTCATGGGCATACAGAATAAGTTTACATTCTTCATCTATACAAAATTTTTCATTCATTTACATAGCACAAAAAAAAAAGGGGAAACCCAGGATGTTTGCCCGGGGGAAAACCCCACATTTTAACGGGCCATGTAATCTGAAAAAATTTTATCAACACTAAAAAGTTTTTTTTCTCCCTTTTTAAATTTAAGACATAAACCATCAGATTGAGATACCCATCAATTTTTCAATTTTCCACATAAAATATCCATGCCTTTCAACAGTATCAAATGCTTTTTGTAGATCTTAACATTATCATGCCTGGTATAAAATCCTTTTGGGAATTATTGTTTCTATATGATCCATAAGTGGGGGGATAAGACAAGTGTCAGGGAATAGGAATTTCTAAAACCTGGACTGTAAATTCAACAATAAAACCATTATCAACTAAAAAAACTTTTTAATTTGAGAATACACTATTTTTTCTAAAATTTTTGAAACAATGCTTAAAATGCTTACAGGGTTCTATAATTTCCCTACTTCTAAGATTTTTAACTGTTTTTCTTTTTTATATAAAGGTTTTACCCTAGCTACTTTCATGTCATCAGGGGACATAATTTTCTTGAAATTGACATATTTATGATAAAAGTATTGGTAATTGTTTTTTTTTTTTTTTTTTTTTTTTTTTTTTTTTTTTTTTTTTTTTTTTTTTTTTTTTTTTTTATTTTTTTTTTTTTTTTTTTTTTTTTTTTTTTTTTTTTTTTTTTTTTTTTTTTTTTTTTTTTTTTTTTTTTTTTTTTTTTTTTTTTTTTTTTTTTTTTTTTTTTTTTTTTTTTTTTTTTTTTTTTTTTTTTTTTTTTTTTTTTTTTTTTTTTTTTTTTTTTTTTTTTTTTTTTTTTTTTTTTTTTTTTTTTTTTTTTTTTTTTTTTTTTTTTTCAAAAATGAAGCTGCATCTTTTAAAAAATCTAGCCAGGAATTCATTCTAAACCCAAGTACTCTTTTTGATGAGTTTTAAATTCTTAAGCTCTTTATATACAAATGTCTCGGGACACATGTTTAAGTACATTTCATTATTCTTAGTTATTTCTAATCATTATAAAAATCTAACAAAAGCTTGTGAGTCCAATGTCAAACTTTTTGCTAAGCACAAGGTAACTTATCCACTAGCCTTAGAAGCCAACAGTAGATAAAAAAGTCATTTAAAATGATTTAGCAATTTTTAAAGGATTTTGACAATTTTCACTATCAATTTTTAAAACAATATTTTCATTCCCTGTGTTTTGGATTTATACCCCAATTGTTTTTAAATGTTTCCATAGGCCTTTTGGATTTATTTCTATTTTTCAGCAATAGTGATTCATGTTAAAATTTAAGAAGACTTCGCATGTTTTTACTTCTCTTTGAACAAACTTTCTAAATTTACAATAACAAGAAAAATCTTCATGGCAACCATATTTTCTTAAAAACTTGTATAAAAATGTTTCCTCTTGTTTTGAATATGGTCTAAAATCTCTGATACATCCAAGGTTTCAGTTCTCTGTTTTTAATCTAATTTCTTTAACAGGACCCAATGGCATTCAACACTGACATAAAAATATCTTTAAAAGCTACCCCATGAACTGTTTACATTATTCAGAATGAAAAACATTTACTCCAGTCTGCTTGACCTAGTTTTTCTATAAACAAATTTCTCTACTATAATTTTTTTACACATCTAAACTTTAAGAGAAATAATGTTTTGAAACTTTGTTTGCTGATTTTTCCTTGTTACAAAAAGTCAAAAAAGTGTCACTAAGGCCAATAGAAATAACACCATATAGACTTAGGCCTATCTTTTGGGAAATTGGTTAATTTAATGATATGAATCAATTATACTTTTGCTTGATAAAGTAATTCTAGTGGCTTCAGTAATGATCTGTTGTAGATCAAAAATTTTCAAAATGCTAGTGTAGGATTTAAAAATTGAACCTATACTTTTGGAAAAAAACAAATTTAAAATCTCCAAGAATGTAACATTCACAATCTGATCTAAGACCTATTATAAAACATTTTTCAAAATGTTCAATAAAATTTGATTGTTTTGGAGGTCTATATATATGTACCTACAAGAAATTGGTTGGTTTTTTTGGTCAAAAGAATTTCAATAAAAATAATTTCATCATTAAAACATTTTAGTCAGGGCTAGCAGTAAAAGCAATATCATTTTCCCCACATAGCAAAAACACTCCTCCTCCATGCCTGTCTCTACAATCTTTTAACTGTATAATTGTCAAAAATTTTAAATTTTTTAGTCTTTAACAGACTTTCAAGCCCGGTTTTAGAAATTAAAACCCAAAAAAGCTGCCCTTTTTTTTTAATTTCAATTATTCTTAGTTCCCGAAATTTTTGGGGAAAAGAGATCTAACCCTTTAGGGGTAAAAAAATGAAAATCCTTTTTTTAAGGCCCCTGGGGGAAGGTTTGTTGATGGCCCGTAGTTTAAAATATTGGTAGGGGAATTTCTGTCCCAAAAAAAGGGATGCATTTATTTCCCGGGAAAACTGTAAAAAACTTATGATGAACGGGGCTTAAAAAAAAATTTTTTGATAATCACAAAAAAGGGAGTTCAAATTTAAATAAAACAGTAATCTGCAAATATTATGGAACATGAGTAAAGGTTGTGTTGTAAAATTGAACGGTGTACACTAGAATTATCACAATCAGCACATTTCATGTGAGTTTTTGTATAAGCACATAGCACATATCACAGATTTGCTTGTAGCAATAAACCTTTGCTGCATAAGAACATGGAAATTTAGGATTTCTTGATTTTTCTTGACTGGCATTGAATTTGTACTGAATACTGGTGGCCCTGGATTTGGATGTATATTTCCACTTCTAAGTAAAAAGCACATAATTATAGTTACTTGTATTTAGCCGTTTAAAAAATATTTATCTAGTACTTTTATGCGTTTTTTTTCGGTTATTACGAAATGACTCGATGATAAAATAACGTCTGGGGCGAAAGGTACGAAATAATTGAAGTCAAAAAATAATTTCTTCCTGATGTCTCTTCTTGTATACCAGTAAAAATGGGCATACTTCCTGTGTTACAATTGAATGATTGGCACTGTTGATTCAAATAAATGTATTGGTTAAAAGCGTGTAAAATCAAAATAAAAACTGTTGTTGACAAACTTCCAAAAAAAAAGCAATCTGTGTATTGATATATTTTTAAAAGTAAACAATATTGAAAATTTTCTCAGTGTAGGAAATTATTTGTTGTAGTTAGAATAAAAAAAAAATATGACAACCATGGAAATAAACTATCACTATAGTTTTTTTTACATACAAATGACATTGTTTTCATTATTTATTTTTAATGGAACAGTAAGAAAGAAAAATTTATATTTAAGAATGGGTTTTGTTTTATTTATTTGTTTACATTATGAAGTTATAGCTACAGTTGTTGTTGAATTTATTTGTTAGAAGCATTACAGATTGTTCAAGCATGGAGCACTTGTTGTTGTTTTATTGTCCTGTCCTGTCCATACAAGGCAGTTGTTATGTCAAATATACAAAACATAGTAAATTGTTTCCGGTGAATTATTTGTAATATTTTTAGCTCACCTATCACAAAGTGACATGGTGGGCTTTTGTGATCGCTTTTGGTCCGGCCGTAAACTTTTACTTTAAACAACATCTCCTCATAAACCACAAAGCCAATTTCATCCAAACTTTACAGGAATGTTCCTTTTGTAGTCAACTTTAAAAATTGTTCAAAGAATTTAATTCCAAGCAGAACTCTGGTTGCAATGGCAACCAAAAAAACAAACTTAAAATATCTTCTTTTAGAAAACCGAAAGACTAGAGCTTAAATTATTTTGCATGAAACATCATCTAGTCAGTGTCTCCCAAGTTTGTTAAGATAATTGCCCTGGGGTCAAAATTGGCCCCGCCCCAGGGGGTCATTAATTTTCCTTATTTACATAAAGTAAAAACTTAAAAAATCTTCTTTTAAAAAACCCAAATAGCTAGAGTTTAGATATTAAGCATGAAACATCTTCTAGCGGGTGTCTACAAAGTTTGTTCAAATAAAAGCTCTGGGGTAAAAATTGGCCCTGCCATAGGGGGTCATTGATTTTCCTTATTTGTATATACATGTAGTTAAAACTTAAAAAAATTTTTTTTTAAAAACCCAAAGAGCTAGAGTTAAGATACTAAGCATGAAAATTTAATATCTTCTAGTGAGTGTCTTCCATGTTTGTTCAAATAAAAGCCCTGGGGTCAACTTTGGCCCCTCCCAGGTGTGGTCATTGTTTTTCCCTATATGTATATAGTGAAAACTTAAAAAATCTTCTTATAAAAACCCCAAAGAGCTAGAGCTTAGATATTTATCATGAAACATCTTCTATTGGGTGTCTACCAAGTTTGTTCAAATAAAAACCACTGGTTTAAAATTGGCCTTGGTCCAGGGGCCTATATACAGGTGAGCGATTTCAGGGCCATCATGGCCCTCTTGTTAAAAATTATTTCTTGGGATTTGTATTTTTTTTTTAACTGCATCATTCTGTTGTTCTGTTTCAAAATCGAAGATTTCATATAACTTTCAATCCGAAATTTTGAAAAAGAAATAATTTCAGGTTTGAATGAAAAGGATCTTGAAGAAGATTACCTTCTTAGTTAAAATGATAGCTTACTATTCTTTTAACACAGTATACATCAATGAATTATACCATATTATATACAACCTGAATATTACCTCTATTAATTATTATATCTGTATTACACTCATTAATACTGTATATTTAATAACGTGTGTATTGAGTAATGATTTAAAAGAGTGATTTGATTTTTTTTTTTAAAGAAAAAAATTCTTGTTGGAAGATATTAATCTAGTATTGCTTTTCATTTATGAAGTATAATAGATCTAATATAAATAATACTGATCATTTAGGTGAAGATTTTCGGGAGAGAAAATTATCTATGGTGTTGAAGAAACCTTCAGAGACTCGGCGAGGTCTTGACCGCCGGTCATCATTACAGAATCCATCCAGATTTCAAGCTTTAAGAGATGCTTTCATAAATTCTTCAAAGAAAGTTATGTCCCCTACACCAGACAGTAAGGTATGAAATTTACATTGTGGAATTCTTTCAATATTTTACAATGAATATAAAGTTTGGTTGTAGGTCTTAATAAACAAGAATTATTACATCATAAATAATGGACCATTTTATGTGCTTTGGAGAGTGTTCCATTTATTTGCTCAATTTTTTCTCATCCAGACTTTAAAAGAACTTATATTTTCTTAAACATGGTTATACATAATTCTCTGTAAAAAAATTTAGAGTTTAGTGAATAAACTGATGGATTTATGCATTTTATATAACCTTAATGTTGTGATAATTCATCATAAAAACTGTGAACAAAGTTTTGAATTAAATACTCCTACCATGTTCTTGTTGTTTTTAGATTTTTGATCTGCCTGGACCCGATTCTGGTCATGGGTCAAAGGCGAGTTCCCCTATGCCAGACAAGGTGATGATTAGCAACCCCCATAGAGCAGAACTAGGGAACATAGTAAATCAGTATGAAAGTGGCGACAGAGGAACTTTACATAAAATATATTCTGATCTGATGGAAGACTGGCTTGTATTCTGTAGTCAACTAGGTTAGTCCATATATTTATGAACAATTTCCTTATATATTATATATAGAAAACTCACTCGTAAAAAATGGGCACACTGCAGCCGGGACTTGAACTACTGGTCTCTTGATTGCTGGTCCAGTATATAGAATTATATTTTGCTCCAATTTTTGTCCAAAAAAAATGGAGCTATTATCATGACACTATGGTCAGAGTTGGCAATGGTGTCAATGTGGATAAACTTTTGTTCAGGTTGATTACCTAATAAACTTCAAACTTTTTATTCATATCCTTCATAAAAAATGTCTACATTTCAAAATGATGTATAATCCTGAAATTTGTTTTTGTAAAATTTTGATTCTTTTTCAACTTAATATTTTATATTTTGGCTAAGATCCATTTGTCAAAGACTATCAAAGGAATTCACTTCAAATATTGTGAATATGAGTTTTAAGTTTAAAGACTCATTTCTAATATAGCTTCCAAAAGTTTGACGGTTCTATTAGGGTTTCCAACGTGAGCCATAAAGAATGAAATGACGAGCATTTTTGAGTTAGTTACGCTATTACAAGCTGGAATGTTTGCCGTTTAGCCTTAACCATAGAAACTTTGACATACAGTCAGAATCATATGAATGAAATAATGTAACATTTGTATTTCAGAGGCACCATCAGTTAACAAGTTGAACCTGACTCTGAAGTCACGGTTCTCGTTAGACTATGTATTACAAGAGTTCCAGCACATAGTGTCAAGAATGAGTCAAACAATGCACACAAAGGTTTATAAAATGTTACCTAAAGAAGAAGTTGACGAGGATTCAAATATAGGTGTTCTCTATGTACCAAACAGATCTCCTTTTGAGGTATGTTTGTTTAAGAGTTCCTCATTCCCAAAATAATACTACATGATGGTCAGGTAAATCTGAACTAGCAGATTTTTCAATATTATTTTTTGCTGTAAATTTGCTTTAAAATAAGTTCTTTATAATTGTATGTTGATGTTTTTTTTGTTCCTTTGTCTGAAATACATAACATGTCTTTGCTGTCTGTTTAGTATGTCAGTATTAAGAATATGAATATAAAGAACAGATTAATTTTTGTTGAATGTTTTGAAAAAATAAAAGTTTCTTTGAAATTTAACGAAATCACTGGAATTGAAGTGCGACTATACTATACTTGATTGTTATCAATTTGACATAACCAAATGCTGGAGCATGTATCAGCAATATGCATCATTTAACAAGATAAAAAAGTTTCTCTTCAAAAATATAGCATGGAACCTTGTAAAGTTGACATACAAAATTTTTTTGCTACTTTGTATGTCTGCATTGAGTTTAAATGGTGAACAAAATAACTGAAATTTTGTATGAACCGATTAAATTTCCGTGTAAACATTGCCTATTTTGATGAACTGTGTAAAAAATGTTTAAATTCGGCATTTTAAGGTAAGTGGTATGTACTTTGATATTTTCAGACTGGAAGACGCAGGTCAGAGACCTCCCTGGACAATAGCAGACCACAGACACTTACACCTGGAGTAGACAGACATTTTGCTGCAATAAGTCGTGACTTTGAACAGTGGTACACGTTTATACATCATCCATATGATGAGGAAGATAATCCTGAACAATCCTCCAGTATTAAAGGTAAAATGAGCCGCGTCACGACAAAACCAACATAATGCGTTTGCGACCAGCATGGATCCAGACCAGCCTGAGCATCTGTGCAGTCTGATCAGGATCCATGCTGTTAGCTTACCAAAATCTATAACAAGTAGAGAAACTGATAGCGAACAGTATGGATCCTGGCGCAGGCTGGTCTGGATCCATGCTGGTTGCAAACTCACTGTTGGTTTTGTCATGACACGGCTCAAATATTAACCCTTACCCTACTGGAAACAAATGTGTGGTTAACCTATGACACCAGTATAGAGGCATGGTAGCCTGAACATTCATAAAATAAGCATCATGTTAAAAGTCAATTACCCCTTTGACCTGCATAAATATCTATAAATATCTGGAGGATATTATTGGCAATGTTCAATTTATAAAAAAGAGGTGTAGTCTTTTTAGCTCACCTGTCACAAAGGAACATTGTAATTCAGTAGAATAGAGGTTAACTTTCTTAGTGCTGAAGATATCGATGACAGTATAGAACCAGACATAGAGTATATCTGTACAATCTAAATAGGTTCTATACTGTAAGCTATTTAATCTTAGTATTTTTATGCCCTCACAGAGTGGGAGCATATAGCGTTGCACTTGTCTGTCCGAGTGTCCGTCCGTCCGTACGTCTGTCCGTACGTCCCGAAAATCTTGTGAACGCAACTCCTCTTAAACCGGATGGCAGATTTTGCTCAAACTTCAAGGGATGAACAACCTTAATGTGTAGATGGTAGTGAAGGAAGGAATTTTTGCTGCAACCAAATTTAACAGAATTATGGCCCTTTGTTGATTTTTTCACTATATACTATGTAGAAATTTTGTGAACGCAACTCCTCTTAAACCGGATGGCAGATTTTGCTTAAACTTCCAGGGATGAACAACCTTAATGTGTAGATGGTAGTAAAGGAAGGAATTTTTGCTGCGACCAAATTTAACAGAATTATGGCCCTTTGTTGATTTTTAGTTTTCAACTTGTGGCACATGTAGTCCAAAAAATATTTGACCTAGAGTCATAAGATTGACAGAACAGTGTCGTGTGAGGGCATCCGTTTCCTATGGACACATTTCTAGTGATTTTTAAATTCCAAGGGCAATGTCAATATATAAGGTTTGATATATATGTATAAAGGAAACATAGTATAATTTGAAAGGTTTATTGCAACGGCACTGTCATATTCTGTCAGTTAATTAATTAAAAATTTAGCCTTTTATTACTATCATATTTAGGTAAAATCTTGCAAAACAAATTGTATATAGGAGATTACATGTAAATACAATTGGTATTGTTTTATATAAAATGTATATATTATTTATATATTCTAGGATATTTATTAATTTTTTATTCAGGAAAGCATGCTTCACAAAAATTTGCAGCTCACATTCCATCGGTAACAGAAGGTAAAACATTTGGAATGTTCTCAGAGTCGACATCGTTGATTCCACGTCAGAGATTCTTACTTCTCTCGTTGAAAAACAAAGAGGTATATCGTTCTGTCAGTATGTTGTAGAATCTATTTTCCATTATTTAGTGCAACAATATTTTCAAGTTATTGATATATTTTCAAAGAAAAGAATAATATATGCATGTTTATAAAATAAGACATACAAATATATATTGAGTGAAAACTAAAATATCTGAAAATTTGATACTTAATACCAATTAGTAGACATACACATGGAAATATTGTATAAAAAAATGTATTGTACTTTTCCTGACCAATAAGTAAAGACTTGAATCAAAATGAAGATAGTAACTGGGCAAGATTGGTAATACTATTGTTTTTAGTAGTGGATAAGTATCAGTATGGGATAAAACTTTCTTTCATCTATGGTGTTGTTTTGTTTCAGATATGGCTGTATGCTTACAACTTGACAAATGAGGCATTCTCAACTTTATCTAAGCACATGATAAAATTAGTACAATGGAACAATTGTCGGACACACCTGTTATCTAATGTTGTTACACAGAAATGTGGTCTGTTTAATCACTACATGTATGGTAATGCTGCGTGCAATATGGTAAGTTGGTAAATTTATTGTACAGGGTTTACTTAATTATCATATTGTTTAACCCTATCAAGATCTCAATCAAGGTCTCAATACTGAAATTGAGAAGACACCTGTCAAAACTGGTGTCAGAGATTAAAGGGTTAAACCTTATTGCAGACTTAAAGAAGCATTCCTCCAGATTCCTGCTAATTTTCATGAAAAATTTAAAAATATATTAAAAAATAAAATATTGTTAAGTGAGCAATGAAATTAATTGACAAATTTCAAAAAATTGTATTCATTTTTGAGGCATAAAGTGCTTGTAAATAAAAGTATATTTCGTTAAAGGAGATTAAATTGATAAGCTATGCTATTACAGGAGAAAATGAGTCAGCAGACCGACTCCATTGATCAGCTGATCAACTGTCCAGCCCCGCCCCCACCAAATAAGGAGAAGTTAAATCGTACACAGAGTTCGTCTTCTGTCAGGGAGACATACCTTCCTTTTGATGTTACATTTAAAGACTTGTACCCGAACAAGCCACTCCATGTGTCATACTTGGCTTGCCATACTGATTACGTGAAACAATATGGCCAACAAGCCCATGACATCAGACTTGATCACAAAAGACGTAAGTTCTTTAAAATTCACATTCTTTCAAAATCAGATTAGAATTAATTTTGCTATTTTAGTTTATTTTAGATATATTCGTTTAATCTTGATTATGAAATAAGTATTTGTGACTTTCACGTAGCTTCCTGAGAACCAGCCAGTGCTGGTGTCATATTACAATTTATGTAGATGACTTGGATAGGGCTTAAACCCACAACCTCAGGGTTTTGCAGCAGACACCTAAACAACTTAGTCACAACTCCCCTTGTTTATACCATTGTTGAGAATGACCTGTAAGAGATAGAATGACTGTAATATTATGAGTATGATATTTTTGTTGAAATATTTTCTATAAAATGAACAAATAAATTATTGAAATGATTTAATTTGTTGAGCTTTGATTTCAGAATTTGACAAGATCCACAATATTAGCAGGTTGTATGTCATGTGGGTACAGAAAATGTCACCTAATTATCCAATATCTGTTAGTATAATTCCATTAGTTATTAATTAAAATTTCATTGCCTATGCAATATTTGTGAAAGCTCAATCTAATTGAACTTTACAACCTCTATTTTATTTCAAGTTTTAATTGTAAAGTAGCAGTGAAATGGTTTGGAATTAAAAATAGCATTTATGTCTAAGTGAATAACATGTATAATATTAAGATTTTCTGTGAAATGTGAAATTGTGATAAACATGGCAGTATATTTTTATATTATCATGTTAATTGTATGTTTGCAGGAATCTATTATGAAGCAATTAAAGCAGGCTTCTAGACTGTTTCATTACTGTGCCACACCATTACTATTTAGTGCTAAATGGCGTTAAAAATGTCCTTGAAAAATACAAGGTCACTCAGCAAGACAACCCAGAAATGTGATTGTGTCCACAAGCACTCCTGATACCAAAACTGTAAGTTAACATTTGTCAACAAAAATAGAAAACGTTCAGATGAAAGATTGGTTTCTTCTGAGAAATTTAGATCAGTAATTTTCTTTTCTTTTTTTCCTAAGAGCTTTTTGACATAAAGTTCATTTTTTACACTGATTTAAAGATTCATGTTTTAATAAAATGAGCCGCGTCATGACAAAACCAACATAGTGCGTTTGCGACCAGCATGGATCCAAATCAGATCAGGATCCATGCTGTTCGCTAATCAACTCTATCAAGTAGAGAAACTAATAGCGAACAGCATGGATCCTGATCAAACTGCGCGAATGCGCAGGCTGGTCTGGATCCATGCTGGTCGCAAACGCACTATGTTGGTTTTGTCATGACGCGATTCATATTTCAATTTCTTTTCAAACTTTTGTATTTACAAACTGTTGCCCATATGTTATAGGAGTGAACATGTACTGTATTTCCTAGTATGCTGAAATAAATAAACTGAAAACTGTTTTTAAACTATCTGCCTGTCTGTACTGGAAAAACAATCTGATTGAAACCTTATATATAAGAATAAACTAGCAAATTGTCGACAAATTATAATCACTATTTAGCCATTTTATTCACAAACTATTCACAAACTATATTTTTGACAACATACGAAGTTGGCAATTGTTGTAAATATTGTATAAGTGTCTCATTTATATATTGGCAATGGGGTACAATAATTTACTTAAACATTAAATACAGAGTCATTTTGTGCAATATAAATATGATAATTCTGGTAAAATGTAGCTAGGGAATGACCTGAAAATTTGGTCCAAACCTTCTTCAGTTTTTAGACAAATCTTGGAAGATATTTCCTGTCCCGGACATATCAAAAAAAGCCCACTGAATCCTCTATAATAACTGGTTTTAAATGTGAATCATCACACATGCCTTATGTTGAACTGGTCATTGGCAGTTCTCCTATGAAACAGTGCACAGTAGGTACCAGTAATGCTGGAAATAAAACAGTGCACAGAAGGTACAGTAATGTTGGAAATGAAACAGTGCCACAGAAGGGTACCAGTAATGCTGGAAATAAAACAGTGCACAGAAGGGTACCAGTAATGTTGGAAATAAAAACAGTGCACAGAAGGGTACCAGTAATGCTGGAAATAAAACAGTCACAGGAAGGGGTACCAGTAATGTTGGGAAATGAAACAGTGCACAGAAGAGTACCAGTTAATGCTGGAAATAAAAACAGTTGCACAGAAAGATGGCGGTACCAGTAATGTTGGAAAAAAAACAGTGCACAGGGAAGGGTACCAGTAATGTTGGAATTGAAACATTGCACAGAAGGGTACCCAGTAATGCTGGCAAAATCAGCATATGACCTTGGCATTTGTTGGCGAGACCCAAAAACAAAAACTTCATTTTCCATTTCAGGATCCAACATGGATCTGGGACCTCTACAGGAAGTGGTCAAGAACAAAAGGTTCAGACGTAACGAGTTGGGAAGAAACGACCTTCATTCAGACGTTCAAGGAGTTGTCCAGGTCTGACTCGAGGACCAGATCGGAGAAGATGGGAATGGCATTTAGAGATGAGGTTCCACATTTAATACCAGTATATTTAAATAAATCTAAAACTTTATTGGCTTTCCTTATGTACAGATGGATAAGTTCAAAGACAAGAAAAATAAAGAAAGTTTGTATTGTCCATGATGATAAACCTAGGACTGTGTTTGAATTATAAAAAGGTCCATTTCGATGGTTTTCATCAACAGTTCTTGATGTAATTAACCAAAAGAAAAAATGGGTCATGTTTAATTGATTTTTCTCACACTTTTCATTCAATAAATAGTCAGTGTCTAAGGTCAAGAATAAGAAAATTATTACAAATTAAGTTTGTTCTGGGGAGAAAAAATTTTAAAACTTTTTTACACTCATTTTTCCTTTTTTTAAAATTTGTTTAACATATGAATTTTTTTTTGTGTGGGGAATGTTAAATGAATTTTTTGATTGTTAAATATTGTATATGTATAGATCAGCAATGCCAAATGAAACACCAAACACTGGGAGATAGAAATTTTTTTTCCCAAGGCTAAAAATTGGATCACATAAATCTACAGAAACCGTATCAGGGGGGGTTTCCTCATAAGAAATCGCTTCCGTGAAGAGTATTTTTGGAAAACTTGTTCACATGCGAATTCATAACAAACTGGGCATTCAACTTAAAAACCAGCAGGATTATTATTCCCAGATAACATAGTTTAACTTTTTTTGCTCCCCTCTGACATTATTTACCCCACCCCACTTATATTACAGTACCCAGACTCATCTTTGTTTTATTAAATTTTTGAAAACTCCAAATGAATTAGGAACATTTAATATAATGTAATTCATTATGTTCAATTGACATTTTTCTCAAAGATTTTTATACATACTATTTTAGCCTTTTCCATGACAAAAACTAAATAAAAGTTTTTGCGACCAGCATGGATCTAGACCAGCCCTGCGATTTCGCGCAGGGTTATCTCAGAGGGATCCCATTGCTGTTCCCCTTACAAAAACCCTTATAGTTTAGAAATGATGCCGAACAGCATGGATCCTGATTCAGACTGCGCAGATGTGCAGGGCTGGTCTGGATCCATGTTTTGGTTCGCAAAAACCCATTATGTTTTGGTTTTGTCATGGCGCGGCGTCATTTAATTAAGGGCCATTTTCAATAATTGTGGTTAAGAGGGATGTGGGTGGGAAGACTGCAGGAGGAGAATTATTTATGTTACTGTTCTTTTGATTTTAAAGCTTTTGTAATCTAATGTTGGGAAATACCCATAGTTAAACGACATTAGTTGTTTTTTAAAACTTGTATGCTTTTATTTTAGAAAAGAAAGAATGAAAAAAAAATAAATTCAGAATTGAATATAAAGTAATTGAATCCCAATAATAGCTTTCTCTTTTTTGTTTTTTTTTTTTCTCTGAGAAAAATTTTAGTATTTAAAACATTGGTCACCCCAAGAGCCTTAAAAAATTACTTTCAAATATGAAAACTTTTGTATAAGTGTGAACCACCATCTGTTAAGTAAAAATTGGTAAAAAAGTTTATTTAGTTTGTAAAAATTGGGAAAAAGTTTATTTTGAATTAAATTAATATTTTGTTTAATTAATAAAAAGATATAGTTTGATGGATATTTTTTTTTTAAAATGATGTTAATAAGATGATATTAATGTGATATTGATGGTGAGGTAATGATATGATGGTTAGTTAGGTGATATTATGTCTAATGGTGCTTGATTTCAGAACACATGAAAATAGAGGACATCCCTATTGCTCAGGAAGTGAGTTTCCATTAGTAATGGTTATTCTCAATGAGTACCTCAAATTTGCACATTCTACTAAAAAAATAATCCACTTCAAGGTTAAACTGTTGGTTGCTAAACATATTCTTGGGAAGAATTCAAATGTTAAGTTGAAAATGAAATGTCCTTATCAGTAGTTGACGAAGTTACCAATAAATTGACATGTATGTGGGGAGGTGATAATTACTTAGGAAAGAGATAAATGATAATCACTTAGGAAAGAGATAAATTTTTGTACTTAATTAAAACATGTTTATTAGAAGGGATTATTTGCTTTCTTTTTAGGACAAAATTTGTTTTTGTAGAATTTGAAATGTTGAAATATTGAAATAGATAGAAATAATTCTAGCCAAGAAACTTATTTGCTTTTAACATGTGATACAATCATGAACTTATAATTTCCAAGACTTATGGTTGTCCGCTGGAAGTTTTGTCAAAAATAACTGTTATAATTGGACATTAATCATCCCCCATACTCCTGTGACAGTCACTGAATTTCCAGAACCATCCTGGATGTCCCAGACATAATAGTATATTACTATCATAAATGGAGGGGTACCTCAAGTTTTTCTCCATGGAAGTCACCATATGACCTTGACATTATCTGTGAGATTTTACTATCTGAATACAAGTGCTGTTACTGGCCGGTTTATATTACTGGCATAAAAACAGGTCAGTCTGTACATGTGACGAGATTCTTTTATGTAAACATTCTTATTTTTAGTACTTCATGACTTGTGTTGACATATCACTAACATAATAAACATGACACATCCATTGCTCAAATTGATGCAAAATTATAAAAAAAAATCAAAACGAAAGATTAGATCTTTATGAATAAAATATAAATTAAAAAGTTATAAGAGGGGAACAACATACTAAAAACACCAGGTTGGTTATTATATTTATTAAACTACCTGTTTCTGGTAATATACCCTTCATCAAATTAAATTTAATAATGTTTCAACCAGCAGTTTAACTGACAAGTATAGTTGGGACTTGATTCAGCATCTTGTACAGATAAACTATCTGCACTAACTTACACAACTGTATTCAGTTAAAATTTAACAAGTTTCAGGTCCACTTTAAAGTTAAACTTTCAGAGTAAATAGATAATGAAATTATACTATGTGGATGTAAAAGATCAGTCTATTTTGAAAAGAATACAAGTCAATCATATAGGAAATATATACCAGTTGACTATTTTATTGATGAGTGATAAAAATTTATAATCAAAGTGATAATTCTTGTCTTGAATTACCTCTATTAGA
>NW_026854665.1:0-6446 GCF_026571515.1 Ruditapes philippinarum | reverse complement strand
TGGCGCTGCAGACACAGATGATGATAAAGCAGATGGCAATGTCGTTAATGACGTCACTGAAGAAGCACGAGTAGATTTTATAGAAGTTAAATGGGTTGATGATGATGGGCGTATACTTGGTTTAATATTATCTACAGATGTTATATTTAGTTTTTCAACTGGAATATTTCGTATGGGTGAAAGTGAAATCTTATCCCTGGACGGTGAAAGATATGACGTTGATGAAATCTTTGTGACGTCAATTGCAGATGATGATGACTGTATCAAAGGCGGATAAATGTTTGCCGCTGCATTGATTGTCGTGTTCGAATCCGCCTGAGTAGATTTCGTAGGCTGAATGGCGTCAGCAAAGATCGGGAACGAGCCGTCCGCTCTGAAAGTAACAAAACAAGATTAACATTTCACACAAATATTTTTGAAACATTTATAAAATGTATTCATTTTCAAAATGTTTGCAACAAAACACGGTCAGTTCCTGGCGATAATATTTATAGCACACTCATAAATGATTATTGATTTATTATTATTGTTATGATTACTGATCTATTATCATTATTATTATTATTATTATTATTATTATTATTTATCTATTTTCCAACAATCAAACAATGTATGTCATATATCAACTGTTAACCGCTAAATTAAAGGGCACATTATGCCTTAGAAATAAATAAATATTTACTTCTTTAGAAAGTCAAGCATGATTATATATCGTTTAGATACTTGTTTTAGAGCATGTTATATGCCTGTTACTTTTAGAAAGTAGCGCTTAATTTGAAAAAAAAAATATGTCATTAAAGTAGCAAAATGTAAACAAAGTATTGTTTTGAATATATCGACTTCCACACAAAATACTAAATTCTTATAAATGTATTAATTACCAAAAACCAACAGAAGTAGAAGACAGTTCAGGAATAATTGGCCAAAGAGTAACTATTTGTAAACTATAAAAGAATACAAAAAATTGTAAGAAAGGTGAAAGCATTTCTGGGGCATAATGGATTTTAATAACAATGTTTCAATTATGTTTTTAGAATGTTTTTATGTCAATTATCAATGACTGCATGTTTATATTTGATACAAAATAACTACTTTATGACTTTATGCTACGCATGCCTTACGGCAACCTTGTTTTTCGTCACTTATAAATTAATCGCTAGTATCTTAAAAATCTGTATGACACTGATTAGATTACTATTTTGAGCATATTACCATTTTATCTTATAAATATTGTTTATTTTTGTTCAGTTGCTTAAAAATTTTCACTGTTTACAACAATAATTTTCTTGCATAAAAATTAATTCTTTATTTTTTTTCAAATCTCCCATTATATCTATCTCCCATTTATTTAGAATGGAGGTAAAACCCCATATGGGAGAGCAAAACCCCAGTGGGAGAATGATAAAACCCCGTGGGGGACTCAACTTTGATGGTCTCCCCAGCACTCATTGTTAGGGGTATGTGAAATTTAAAGACCAGTTTTTGTTTAATTTTATACCCATTGTTGACTGAACTCTTCATTTATTTTCTAATTACATAAGAAAGGGTATCTGAGTTTGCGAAAATCCCGGATTTGCAAACTTATTTTGGAAGCTTTTAATAATATTTTTCTTATTTGTCGACAGTCAAAAGTGTTTTGTTTTTCCAGATTTATATTAATACATATTAAACAGGGTGGTAAACATGCTATTAAAGGCTCATGAAGTCCACAAAAATGCTTTTATATTTTATTTTCTAAAAGCTTTTTGATTTTGGTGTATTATTTTAGTTTTGAAAATGGTTACCCATTGGCCATTTCTCTTAAACCAACGTAATTTCTATATAGCAATTGGTATAGTAATAGTGATTTCATACGGAAATTAAAATACTTTTGCTACTCTGGTGACAGAATCTTACAGTCAGTGCTACTTTCTTCAGGAGATATGCATCTTACATTTTACAGTCAGTGCTACTTTCTTCAGGAGATATGCATCTTACATTTTCTAAACCATTATTTTATTTTAACAGTATAAAACTCATGATTGCCCTTTCTGAAGAAGGAAAATATTATCGTTTCCGATGTATTATGTGACTTTAAGTAAGCTCAAATCTTTTCATATACTTATCCAAACAAAGCAAACACAACATCTTATTCATACATTCAGTACATATCAAGATAATGGGCCCTTCTTGACCTAGCAGTTTAGGTCGTTGTCTTAAAATCACTTTCCCTTTAACACTTTCGGTTCGAATCCCGTCTAGGACTGTGCTATCCAGCTAGCTTTCGGAACATCGGTGGTTCTACTCAGGTGCCCGCTCGTGACTTAAATAATGCACTACAGGGCGTCAGAATTTCAGCCACTGTTTATCCTTGCGTGGTCGTTAGAGAGAACTTAACTGATTCAAATAACTGAAGTCTATATATCTCTTAGTTCCAGCAGGTAAGGTGGTTTTGACCATTGCTGTTGCTTTGAAATCTTTTCTATTTCGGCCTCATGTGACAGTAACTGTGTTGATGCGCCGTAATCCAACAAAACAGACAATCCATAGACGAAACATCAATAAAATGCATTTTAAAAAGCTAAAAGGCTTATCATAGCAATAAGCCGTAAGCTAAAACTAATATAACTTAATTACTTTTAGAAATTAGAGGGAAGTCAATATCTTATAGTTCATACATAAATAAGCTAAGAAAAAACACAGAAAGTCAAATATTAAAAGAAATAAGTTCTATTGAAGCCAATTTATCAGATCAAAATGTTGATAGACTGCTCTTACTAAGAGATGAATTATCTCAGATAAATAATGAACGACTTCAGGGATACCTTATAAGATCAAGGGCTAAATTGTCCCTTGAAGGTGAAAAACCTACTACATATTTTTGCAATTTAGAAAAATATAATTACATTTCAAAAACAATTTATAGAGTACAAAATGAAAATGGAACTATAATTGATAATCAGGAAGACATTTTAAAAGAAACAGAAAGATATTATGAAGCTCTGTTCAAAAAAAGAGAATCTAATGAAATAATTGATTTTAATGATTTTACATATAATATTAATAATAATAAACTCACAGATACAGAAAGCCAAAACTTAGAAGGTGAAATAACTTATCATGAGGCATCATTTGTTTTAAAAAACATGTCAAACAACAAAAGCCCCGGCTCATCTGGTTTTGGAGCCGATTTTTATAAAGTATTCTGGAAAAAAATGGGACATTTTATTGTAAGAGCTCTAAATGAAGCATATAATGTCAACCAGTTATCCATTACTCAAACACAAGGAATAATTACATGTTTACCTAAGGAGAATAAATCTAAACTTTTTCTTAAGAATTGGAGGCCAATAACTTTGTTAAATACTATATATAAGATTGGATCTGGATGCATTGCAAACAGAATTAAAATATTTTTAAATAAACTTATTAGCAAAGATCAAACGGGTTTTATAAAAGGAAGATATATCGGAGAAAATGTTAGACTGATATATGATATTATGAACTATACAGAAGAAAATGATATTCCTGGATTACTTCTTTTGATTGACTTTGAAAAAGCATTCGATTCGCTATCTTGGGATTTTGTACAGAATACCTTATCTTTTTTCAATTTTGGTGCATCAATTAAAAAATGGTTTAATATCTTTTATGAAAATGCAACATCAGCTGTTTGTCAATGTGGATTCTTATCCAAATTTATCAATGTACAGCGAGGCTGTCGTCAAGGCGACCCTCTTTCATGTTATATATTTATATTATGTGCAGAAGTTCTTTCCCTTAAGTTGAAATCCGTAGAAAATATTAAAGGAATACGTATTAAACAGACTGAACATTTACTGTCACAGTTTGCTGATGATACCACTGTAATGTTAGATGGAACAGCACAATCTTTAAATGCCACTCTTGATGTTTTATCAGTTTTTGCTCAGATCTCGGGGCTCAGGGTGAACTTTGAAAAGACAAAGGTTGTTTGGATAGGCATTAAAAAGTACAGCAGTGATAGCATAAAAACTAGATGGAAACTGAATTGGAACGAAACTAGTTTCAAAATGCTTGGTATAACATTCCATGTGGATCTTGAAAAAATGGTAGATCTTAACTTTAAAGAAAAAATATCCAATATAGAAAAAATGATTAAACAATGGAATAGAAGAGCTTTGACTCCAATCGGTAAAATAACAGTAATAAAAACAATACTTATCTCACAACTAAACCATTTATTTATAATGTTGCCGAATCCTTCGGATAAATATATACAACAAATTAATGATACATTATATGCTTTTATTTGGAATGGAACTTCAAAAATTAATAAAAATGTGTTAGTTAAAGATTACATGGAAGGGGGTTTAAGAATGGTAAATATAAATGCTTTTATGAATGCGTTAAAACTTACATGGATAAGAAGAATTATTTCAAGTGATGGTTGTTGGATAAGTATTTTAACACAGGGTATCGATGTACAAAAATTAGTCACGTGTGGAAAGCATTATGTCGAGAAAATGTCAAAATCTATTAAAAATGAATTCTGGAAACACACTTTAAATGCATTTTCATTGTTTATTGAGCATCAGAAATTTGATAAAGAAGACATTTGTAACTTACCTTTATTTTACAATCAGAACATTACTATTGGCAATAAAAGTATTTTTTGGAAATCTTGGTATGATAAGGGAATTCGTTGTATTTATGATATCTTACAAGACAATGGCCAGTTTTATACACCAGAAGAATTAGGCAAGATCTACGATATAAAAATCAATCATCTTTTATATTTAGGAATTAAAAAAGCAGTTACAAATTTTTTTCAAAATGTCTGCTTCAACCCTTTAACTTTTAAGAGAGAAAAATTGCCAACAATTCCAATACACATTAAAGGGATAATTAAAGACCAAAAAGGCTCAAAATATATGTATGATTCGCTTAATGTCAATTTCAGCAAGCCCGTTTGTCAGGTCAAATGGTCACAAAAACTATGCCTCCCAAATGATGATGAATACTGGAAGAATATATATAATTTACCATTCAAATTGACAAAAGATACTTATTTACAATGGTTCCAAGTAAGACTTATCCATAGGATTTTGGGTACAAATAATCTTTTGTTCAAAATGAAATATATCAACAGTCCCTTATGTAGCCTTTGCAATCTTCAGGATGAAAGTATAGAACATATCTTTTGGGAATGCATTCACAGCAATAAATTAATACACGAAATTTGTATAGATAAACTAAACATGCCAAACTTGAATAAAGAAACTATGCTTTTTGGTTACACTAAAGGAAACAATACAATAAATATTGTAAACAATTTAGTTCTTTTATATGTCAAAATGCATATTTTTAAATGTAAAACTAATAAAACAATGCTATCTTTTGCTGGTGCTATAAAGTATATTTCATATGTTTTAAAGGTAAATGAAGAAAAAGCTATCCAATGTGGAAATCTTGACCAATTTAAGAAAGACTGGCATACTATTTTAAATATATGTCATTAATCATAATATAATAGAGACCTATCCAAATTTTTTGTTCCAATCTGATAATGATTAATGTGAATCATCAAAATACTTGTTCGTATGTTGATGTTAGGAGCGACCTTTGTCTTTTCAGTTTTCATACCTAGCTTTGTTTGCGCATACATGGAAGAATATATTCATGTTTGTAGTATTTTTTGAACGTGCCCTGGCCGCAAAGTATTTGTCTTTGATGTTTTTGTTGTTATATTGTTGTTTTCTTTTGTAAATAATCATCCTTTTTCGTATGTCTATTTATTCTATCGTCAAGCCTCCTAGCTAACCCCATTAGTATCATTAGTTTGTGTATTACTCATAAATATAGAAAAAAGTAATTATGTTTTTTGTTTAAGGCATAATGTAGATTTAGTAATATTTTTCTATGTCTTGAACTTATAACCTCCTTTACATATTCAATTTTTCAAAAAAAAAAAGTTTTGCCGTAAATTACTTTATGTTAATACTATGTTAACTTTTCATGTTTTAACACATTATTGTAAGACTGTTAAGGGATGGACCTCCGACCCTTAAATAGTCATGCGACGGAGGCAATAAATGGGGTCACCTTCGGGGCCTGAAAAAAAAAAAAAAAAAAAAAAAAATATATATAACTTAATTTATTAGCCCCCCCACATGACTTAGGGTATTTTCAACGTTTAAACATGAATATGCATCTGTAGTTGTTGCCCTTTCATTTGTCATATTTAACACTCACGTGACTGACACGCGTTAAGAACTACACATTTTTTAAATCTGCATGACGTAAACAATTATCAAAATGTGTTGAAAATGATTCATTTCAGGCGTTAAAAATCTTTATGTTTGTAAGTCTGTTTGCTAGTAACTATTAGTATAACTCTTAATCTGTTAAAACCGGACATGGTGAACGATTCGCCATTGGTATAAAGCAATGCCAGTATGCACACCATATGTCCCTTCTCACGGGAA
>NW_026854664.1:0-48578 GCF_026571515.1 Ruditapes philippinarum | reverse complement strand
TAAATTTTCAATTGATTCACGTTTAGGTTCGTAGACAGCAGAATTCTAACATTAAAAAAAATTATTTTAATATGACAATTGTGGTTGTATAATATATATAATATTTCCCACTGTTATCAAGAAGCGCAAACAATGAATAAATATATATGATAGTCGATTGAGAAAAATGTTTTCTACAGTCAAAAGTGTTCGAGAAGGGTTTCAACTATGATCAATGCATGTTTCAGCTTCTGAAGTGTGGGCAAAATAGATATGCTAAAATACCAATTAATGCAGTATTTAGGCGGGCGTGAGGGATGTTGCACTTTTTCATTATCCCTGATGTACAGATTCAGTCATAACGAGTCTACACTTTTCATGCAATTTTGCTGTTCATAATGCTTCCGATGGAGCACTTTTTTCTAGATATTTTTATACTTTAAGCTAAATACTTAATTTGAAAGTAGTCTTTGTTTCACTTTGTTTCCAGATTTTTTTTACATAACACCGAGTTCTGATCCTGTTAATGAAACCATTTTCTTGTAATGGAATATTGTACATTATAGGTGATCTTTTTTTCAAATAAATTCTATTTTTTAAACACACGCATCGGTATTACGTACTAAATTTGTACTTTTTTAATTACATACTCGTAATGAAACAAGAAGACATCATGTGCATACAGAGCTACCAGAATCTCGACTAATTGTCCACGCTGCAACTATCTTAGAAACATAAATGAAACGTATTTGTAGGCATGAAGGAATATTAACATTTTGAGTAAAATACTACCTGGAATCCATGTTATTATTATAGTCGAGGCGTGTCCAGGGCATCAATTATTGAAACTCTTCTTAAAATAAAAGAAAATAGGTAACGATCGCTTTCACATATGAGAACACAGACAACACCAAGCAATTTTGCAAAACATATGTTGAGCTCTCGACCGTAATGAGTGTTATCTGAAGAAATCCATACCAAAGTAAAGTGATTGCACATGTGCAAGTCGTCTCTTAAATTAATGACACATTAGTCAGAATATTCAATTGATTGAACGTTTTTTACATTATATATAATGTATGTGCAATACATCACATGAGATTTTTTGTTTGAACTTTCTTAAGGAATTTCTCCACACATGACCGTAAGGATATAGACACATCATGTTTAATAATACTTGTCGCTCAAATTAGCTGTACACGTTCTGATATAATTATTAACTGCGAACTTGGATCAGACAACGCTGCTTGACATTAAGGATTGTATTAACCAAATAAGTGATAAAGTCACTCAATCAACAATTCAATGAACATATGTGATTAGAGATAACAATCTGATTGTCAGTTGATGCTTTGTCTGTGATATAATCAACGCTATTTCTATTCAAGCTTTTTTTAATTTCCAACGTAATGTAAAAAGATGATTATCTGTCGGCCGCACAAATATATGATAATTTCACTTTTGATGACGGTTATTATTACATATACGCCAATATTGTTATTTCGCAAAATACAACTACAAGATACGTAGACACTGTTGAACATAATATAAAGGATGAGAAAACATCATAAGTACATGAGCACGATGCTTCTTCTGTAATTGAGTATAACAGTTTTGTATGTATTTAAGGGTTGCATGTAAGGCATCAATTTCAAAGATTAACTCTGTATTATCTTTTTTTGAAGTAATTATGCGATATGTGAAAGGCAATGCAATCTTGTGTGTGAAAAGCTTCTGTAATGAAATGATTTTTTGTCAAATGTATTTGAAAAGTATTTGTTTGAATTAATATTGAATTGAATGTACGCTGTTCTAACAAAATAATATTACATTTTAAATAATACTTTGACGTGACGTCATCCGCGTTTTATACATATATAGCGTTAAAGCGCGCTAATGTTAATGACTGTTAATTTTTTTAATTGTAAACCTTCCAAATCTTATTTTATATATGTAGTAAGAAACAAATTATATTTGTGTAGATTTAAAACTAAATTTATTCCACTAGTTCATGGAAACAGAGCTATTCAACTCGTTCACATTAGAATTAAATCCACAGCCATTTCATATTTATATATATTTGCTTCTTTGCTAAGTGTGCATATATGATGCCTGACAATTGCTAAAGTAAAGATTCTTGTTTGTACAAATAACTATTCTAGATATATTCTTTTCGAAATATGTAATAGCGAACTTTAACAAAACTTAACATTCCTATTCATTTAACAAGTAATAGTACTGACGCTTGCAATTCTGTGTTACAAAGAGAAAAGTCCGATAAAGTCCGATTTTTTTCTTGTGTTCTACGTCTCTTGAAACGGGATATCTTAGGGTAATCTAATCTCAAATGTAATATCTTTCTCGTACATTCAAATACAATTAATGATTTGCATATCAAAAATTGGAACACAGGCATGTATCAATACATATTGAAAATCCACTGTCAATGAAACAGCTTATGTCATCATCAGTAGGTTTGTTTAATGAACTTGGTTATTAATAATAAACAACATCTGTTTAAGCATATAAATACATCTGCAAATATATGAGAAGCCAACATCCTTGTATACATGTATCTTGACCTTAGAATAAAAAAAAGATCACACGGTTTTAGTATGGTCATGTATAAAGATATTATGATTAATGCAACTTAAAAAGAATCATATTAATAAGCAAGGATTTCTTTCATTTGTGTTTTATACCAATCCGAAAGCTCAGATCCTGATTGATTGATGTGGATTCATATTACAAACAACAACGTTATATATTGCTTATTAAAAAAAACGTTTTTGATTTAAGGGTCATTGCATTGCCAAATCTTTTATTTCTAGAAAGATGATTAATAACTTTAAGACAACATACTTCCAACATTGATTGTTTTAATTAAGTTAGAATATTCAACAACCTTCTAGACAACTGGTTTTCAAACTTCTTTGGATCTGGTTTATCTATATATCACTAGATACAAACACACACGCACAAAGAAGTCATTGACCAGCATTTCGGACGTAACTCAAAACTAATTATGTCTGACGCAGATTGAAGTTGATGTTCCACCATTTTCTTGTAATTTGTCGGGCTTGTTGTTGTTATTAATATAAAGTCAAGTTTCTGTTTAGTTCTTATCTAACTTTACAATCTATGTCAAATAAATAACAAAAGTAATTGCAGTGATAAAAATAAGCTTCCATATATAAACTGAAATAATGTACCAATTTAGCAAAAAGTTCAAAAGTTCAATTTCGCCTTCCGTTTGATATTTCTTAAACTGTTTTATCATGTAACTTTGAATGTTCTGGGTAACATCGGCTTTCAATAAATGGCAATCAAATTGGTTTACGTGTCGGACTAGTAATTTATAGATCGCAAGTCGTGCGTGTTCAAATCGACATCAGGGGCAAGCCCTTGTGTCCTTGAGCAAGATATTTTACACTCATTATTAAGTACTTGTTGGTTCGAAAGCGTGTCTATAAGCATATGGCTACCTACACAATCGAATTAATATTTTGTATAAACAAATCGATGTTGAATTCTTGATAAAATAAACAATAGGTATAATAATGTTTCACATTATAAGATATCTGATGCTTTGTTATGTGATTAGAATACATTTTTAACGAAATATGGTAACCCTTGTTTCTAATAATATAAATAAATGAAACTAGGAAGCGTTATTAGAATAATGAAAAACATATGATGGACTTTAGTCACCTGTTAAGAGCACTTTGATTATGAACTCATTAGAATAAACCACTGGCCTGAATTTGCAAAATAAAGCACACTTCATTAGGCACTGGTGTGTAGTGTTATTATATACCTCATCAGTTTAAACTGTTTATGAGATGTTGTGCCGAGAATACAATAACATAATCAAAAGTAATATTATCTTGATGCTTTATTGTCGCAGATAAGTAACAAAATGGTATCGTCAGATGCGTGACGCTTAATGATAAAGCACTGTTTCACTAGTGTCATTGACCACAGTTGCAGACTGCATACTTCGTTAAATCTGACGTTTTAGTCTAGATAATTATGTAGTAATCAATGACATGCATGTTAAAATGATTGAACTGTGTGTTTGTATTCAAATAAATTTGAGGCTGTTGAACTGAAGGCAGATAGTCATCGACCTACTATCTGCTAAAATCTATTAAAAATATATATGTGTTTAAGACTATGGAAATGTTCCAGATAATTAATGTGACAAGATGTCTTGATTATAACTGATGTATTTTTTCAGCATAAGCTGCTTTGAATGTGGTAGAAAATTGATAAAGTCATTAAATGTTCATTTTCCAATCTGAAAGAGACGTTATTATGTCAACTTAAATACTTCAAATGAACTGAACAGAACAGAACAATGTACAACCCAAGCAATATATATTGATCAAATACTTATGCCTAGTTCAATTGAATGAATATTTTTTAAATTGTATTCATATTTGTCTTTGTAGTTTGGTTTTACGTAGCACAAACAAAGTATATATAATATAACGGCTTTTCAGACTTACTGATTAAGGAAGACCTCAGAAGCTCCTTCACGCGTTATTTCAGCCACAAATGGTCACCTGGGTAGAACGACTGACGTTTTGCAAGCTACCTAAATGGCTTCCTCAGAGGTAACATATTAAACGAATACTAAGTGCTTGCGCGGCTCTAATCTATATCGGTAAGAGGCAAGATATAGTTAGTATTTTCATTGTTTTTTTCTTAATCATCGACAACTTATTCTCTATTATTGAGATACAAGCCTTTTGAAATATTCTTGTAAATGCCACGTGCAGCATAATAACATAATTATAATAAAAAAGAAATCAACAACAGCAAAACCGATAACATTTCCGTGTAAAACTTGTAATGTTGTTGTTGTTTTTGTTGTTGTTGTTTTATTGAGGTCGCAACATAATTATGATATTTCAATTTTTTTTTTTTTCTTTTTTTTTTTTTTTTTTTGCATAACTACCTGCAATTGATTTATGACTTGGCAACATTTTGTGTATCGATTTATAGCGTAACGTGAGTATCATTACATTAATGGTACCATTCATCAAACTTAAGGGGACATTTTGCCTCTTGAATGGATGTTCAATAAATCATAAAAATCAGCTTTGAACAAACATAATAAAAAAAATCTTTCCTGTTTTTTTTTTTTTTTTTTTTTTTTTGTTTTGTTTTGTTTTTTTATAGATTTAAGTAGCAGAACGAATTGAAGTGAGCGATAAATTGTCAATTTTCTTAGACATGCATTCTGATAACGCATGAAACCCATGAATTGGAGATAAAATGAAATTTCTTTGTAAGATAACATTGATTGTGTACATAGTTTTGCATCAAATACTGCACTTTATAAATTTTATTTTTTTGTATTGCTGTTATATTGTCTATAATGTCAGGGTAATATATCCGAAAATGTATTCGAAAACATCAAACATATTATTAATACCGACGATTGTCTGATAGTTCCTTGTTAAACAATAAAGCAACATTTGCTTAAAAGAATAGTTACAAAGTTTATACTGTATTTTTAATTCTATGACATTAATATAATTTTGTTTTACCTATGCAATACGCTGCTATATCAGTGAAATATATAGTTATACTTGTTGAAAAAAGTATGAAAAGAATGCGGAGTCATATTTATTTTAGTGACTGATTTCTCGGATATTTTTTCTGTGACAGTTAGTAGCTTTAGCTTTTTTATTTAATTAATTTTGTGGTTTCTGTTTTCTCAAGGCAGTTCAAGATGGCTGTGATAATTTGTGTATTTAAACGCGTCACGCACCTACTCATAGTCAATATATTACTGTACAATGCAAGTGCGTAAAAAATACGGAGTTTTTGCAAACAACTTTTTTCTTTCTTTTTTGTCTTGAAGGTAAAATAATTACAAAGCTGTTTTTTGTTCTTAATTATTGGTAAAGATATGGAAAAAAAATTTTCTTAATAAAATTCCGGCTCGTAAAAATACATTAAATTATAATTTGTTTCGCAAAATATATTTTCAATATTTCACACTAACGAAAGAATCCTCTTTAGCTTTACATGTTTTTGTGGATTGTTTATAACACTCACATCAGTTACATAGGCATTATACACCACTTCTCATTAAGGTGAAAGAAAACTCAAAAGTGAATGTTTTGTGATAATCCTTTTTATGAACGTATCTTTGTTTTATTCTAAACTTTACAATGTGCATATACGTAAAGATGTTATGTTAAATTATATATACTAGGTCATGCAAAATAGCTTGAAATAACCTTTAGTGTAAGTGAGCCGGTTTCTTTAAAACCAAGTAGGTGGATGAAAACATTATACGAGGGTGAGTCAATGAATTCATGAATCATACCAATTTAAGGACAAACTTTCAAGAAGTATTTTCTCATTTTACTCGCCCCTTCGTCTAGCCAAATGTCAGCATATGGACTATCCATCTGCATGTTATTCGCAGTACTTGAAAATGATTATCCAGAACCGTGAATGTTGACCCTTTTCATATCTCTGCGATCTGGGTAAGTAAACGCCTGACATTTTTGCCAATAAAAAGTAAACTGTATAAATGTTTTCGGACTAAAAGGTTTTTTCGAACAGACTTGCAGGCATATTTAATTGAATCGTACCCATTTCTGAATGTATGCATTCAAGACGAGACAGATACTTCATTGCTTCCATAAATATTACAAACATCATTATAAACATATCTGATATAGTAAGATTTATTAAGATTTAAAAAATTAAACAAAAGAAAATATTCGTATATTAGAGCGTATATGTGCATGGTATTAACTCGTAGCTTTACTTAGCTGTACTAATTTATCTAAATAATGACGGAATGAAAAAGTCCGTCCTTTCTATTAACATCTTGTAATCATTATTCTTGTGTTAACATTTCAGGCTTGCAATCAAAGTAAATGATGTCTACGAAAAGACGATTTTTGTACGTACATTACTCAATTTCGGAATATATAAATGGTACTGGCGATGAAGTTCATAATTGTAAATTACGATACCCACGTATAATAATTATATCTGCATATTTATTTTACTTGCTAAATTAACGATGCATCTGTTTCCTCTAGTGGCAATAATATTTCCGCCTACAGCCTATAAACATGTAATGATGTTTTATGAAATGTTATCATATAAACGTTTGATGCAGCACATTTGCACATCATTAATAACTTTGTATTAATTTATAATTGTATCCCCAGATATACATTTAGCATTTTAACAATTGGGTTAAAGTTGCAGGCCTCCAGATTAGTCAAAATAGTTCAAGAACATATACCGTGAGACAAATGTAGAAAGGTTTTAAGAAAGGTTAAAATATTCATAATGCAAGACAAAGGTTACATATTATATGCAATTTATTGCTGATTTCGCAGTATTTATCACAATATTTCTACTGCGTGATAAAAGGGCTATATGTGCATATTCTGATCGATTTAATTTTAAATTAATGGATTTTTTTTAGATTATAAGCGCCGTTTGCATTGTGTAAATTACGTTCTTTGTTCAATGTAAAAAAAATACATTTAAATAAATTTAAAGAAACGGAAATCAGCATTAATCTGAAGGCATAATGCTTTATGATTTGTAAGAATCTTCGATACAATATACAACATTTGCTAATCCAACTGTTAAACTGATGTGAAAATCATAATGTGTGTAATGAGTTCCTCTTACCTAAATAACTGGCATTCTAACTGAGGGTACAAATATGTTTGATTACATGTAAACATCCTTTATAAAATCACGAATTCGATTATCTCTTTGGTCACCTTTTAGATTTAAGGAAAGTTATAAAAAGAAATACCTACAATATGGATAGTAAAATTGTATGTTAATGGTAATGGCATGTTAATTGTAATTCATGACTGGTCTTGATTTCATATGACTATCGTGATTTCGATAATACTTTTAATTAATATCATACAAAACAGTATCTGACAAAAAAGCATTTCAATTCTACATATTGTTAAAATTTCTTGAACATACACATGTTTAGAATTATTTCTGTACAGTCTTGACAAGTAATCAACATCATAAGATACATTAAATGAGGAGTGTCAAACAGAAATAAAAAAATTCTTATTTACTATTTTGTAATGACACGTTGTAACGTACAAAACTTTCAGCTGCAATATATACACACTTTAAATGTCACTGGGTCAGCTTAACTTTTATACATTTCCGTTCACAAAATAACACTTGTCATAATAAAAAGCTCTAGACAAAACTGTGGTTTAAAATCCTAAATCCAGATAACTGAGTATGAGCAAAACAACATATTTCGAAAATAGACATATCTTAATTATCAGTCATTATACGGATAATTACATTGAAAAGCCTTTTAATTTATAAATTATATATAAGAAGTGTTGATATACGACTTGTTTATATTCATTTCGTTGTTTATTGTTGCAATCATTCTGCACGGGATGAATATGAACATAAAAATATGAACTAGAAATACCAAACTTTCATTCCGAATGTTTTGTCACATCATTCGTTGTAAAACGCATTATCTTCGTAAAATATTCCAACCAAGACCCATTTGTTAGCAAATGTAGTGAAATATTTTGTATTCTCCTAAATGTTCCTTGTGCTTTCCGCATCTTATATTCACCGTAGGGACGTGTTACAGTATCGCGTTTTCCGGTTACAGTATAGAATTTTCAAGATGGAGGATTATTTGTGGGGAGGACAGGTAGTTGATTTTTATTCCGGTCTTATACTACAAGTAAGTTTAGTTTCTAAAAGATGTTTTTGTGCTTTGCTTGTAAGGAACAGTATCCGGGATCTAGTCATATATTTCTTCAGACCCTGAAACGCAGATTTATCTTTATATTGTCTCATAAATATGCAGATTTGACAGTTTGAAAATTTGAATCGAGAGACCAACGCATTTTTCTCCCATTTCGACATTATTTTTGCATGCATAGAAAAAGTAACTCTACAAAACGCTGGTCCTTTATGTAAGAAAACGTTTACAAAAGTAAATGACCAGTTGAACCTATTTTCCTGTTCGTTAAATGCGTTTGAAAAAATAAACAATGTTACAGTATAGAGCGAGGTGATTTGTGCAGGGTTTACATAGACCTAGCGATTTTTATCCGATTTTGTTACAGTTTATACCCAGATTTCGGTTACAATTTAGACTTCGATTTTTTTCTATATATACTAGGTAAAATGTATCAATGTTACATAGACTTTTAAATCTCTGTGAGCTTATTGGCCCGGTGGCTATTCGTCCGTCTGTCGTGCACATGTGTATGCAATCTCATCCCCTCAGTAATTAACTATTTGACTAAATGTGATAAAATTTACATGACTTTCTACCAAAGTTGTCGCAATGGTTTCGGTTGCAAACGGGGTTTCGAAAACCCAAAACATAGATTTTGAAAAAAGGTAATGTTTAAAGATCCTTCTCGAACCAAAAGCATTCAAAACAAATCATGATCTTGCCGTCATTTCGAATGCTTCTTTGTTGAAGTTACGATTATTTTGTCATTATTAAATTAAAAGTCATTTTATTTATTTCAGACTTCCTGTATAGAAAAAGTTATAGAGTATAAATTAAGGTCAGACAATTACAATATCTTCTCCAGTGAGCCTGGTGGAGGTACATAATAGTGGCAGAGTCGGGATAAGGCCGTCGACTTCAAATCATCTTTCCTTTACTGCTGTAGTTGAAATCACATCATGACTTTGGATTCTTTGTATGCGCGGAATCTATCAAGCTAATTTACGGAAGGTCCGTGGTTCTAGTCAGGTGCCCGCTCGTGTCTGAAATATTTCACAAAGGATATCTGGGGTCTTTCTTTACACTTAAGCAGGAATGTTTTCACATGCCCTCATCAGTGTCGTTGAAACTTAAAATCCAAGAAAGCCAAACGTAACAAACCCCTTTTTAAATAATTATAAAAAACATTATTGTAGATGGGAATTCCAACTTAAAAAAAAATTTAAGGTTGCAGTATTTCTCACATAAATACTGTTTAATCACCCTTAGGGTATTGCCTGCTTTTTAATTGTGTCTTTTGACAGCTTATCTGTGGTATGCAGGCTTCATAACCTCCGATCCCCTCTCAAAATTTCATTTTATTTAGTTTCACTCATTGTATTCTCGTTTAGGAGCACACGAAATTTTTAACCTGGTGTAATATGCCGCTTTTCATGGAAGGGCACTTACGTGTCACAATGAAAAATCCATGATAACCGCATTTTGAACACATCTATAGATGTTAAAAAAAATCTAAAGTTTACCAGTTCATGTTAAATGTTTAATTCTGCTTAAGCCGGTGCCAGGAGGCGTGGGCGGTAGCTTGCAGTTACCACTATCGCCCATGAACAGGTTCAATCAAATTGAGCCTGCAACATTTTCATGTTTTCCGTGTTGGACTTCTGTTAAGGATTCTTTTTTCTATTTTATTAATAATAGGCATTATTATAATGTGTAATGAAATCAATCAATAATTTTTCTCCTCTCCATACAATTTGATAAAAGTTACGGTTGTTGTCGTGAAAACAGTCCTTACTTGGGACATTACTTAATCTCCAAAAAGTCCCAATCTGAAACTTAAGGTAAGGAAAAGAGCAAACTATAACTTTCCTGCTAAAGAAAAAAAGTAATACAACCTTTCTAAGAATGTATTAAATTGAAAGGTACGAGTGATTTCATAAAAATAATGGACACATGAACCTTGTCTGAAATTGGGCAAGTATCTAAACTGTAACCGAAATCTGGGTATAAACTGTAACAAAATTGGATCAAAGTCGCAAGGTCTATGCTGTAACCCTGCACAATTCACCTCGCTCTATACTGTAACATTGTTTATTTTTTCAAACGCATTTGACGAACAGGAAAAGAGGTACAACTGGTCATTTACTGTTATAAACGTTTCCTAACATAAAGGACTAACGTTCTGTAGATTTACCTTTTCTAGGCATGCATAAATAATGTCGAAATTGGAGAAAAATGCGTTGGTCTCTCGATTCAAATTTTTAAACTGTCAAATCTGCACATTTATGAGACAATATAGAGATAAATCTGCGGTGCAGGGTCTGAAGAAATATATGACTAGATACCGGATTTTGTTCCTTACAAGCAAAGCACAAAAACATCTTTTAGAAACTAAACTACCTGTAGTATGGACCTGAATAAAAATCACCTACCTCTCTTCCAATAAATAATCCTCCATCTTGAAAATTCTATACTGTAACCGGAAAACGCGATACTGTAACACGTTCCCTACGGTGATATTGTTGTTTTGTAAACATGATAACATTTTTATCAATGAAGTAGTATTCTGTCATGTTATTGAAGAAGATAGACAACACTTTATAATGACGTTATTATTCGCACATGCCCCTCCATTTATAAGATTTTTAAAATGATAAACATACATCATCTGATGAAAACAAGGTTTAGGTAAAGAAGTTTTAAGATAACAATGTTATTTTGTATTGTTTATTTTTTTATTAATATTTTTTGTCAAATTTTATATGACAACTATTTTTCCATAATAATTTACTTAAGATATGGAAAACCACTAGTTTGATGAAATTGTTTGTCTAATTTATCCATTTCAATTATAAATCCAACATGCTACCAATTTCAAGTAAATTTTAATAAAAATATGTGCAATAATGCACATTATGTAAAGGAAAATGATCATCAACTTTCAGACAAGAAAATAATTTAATGAATGAATAAGAAAAGCAAGTAGAACAATTATTGTTCTACCAGTTAATTGTACTGTTCCTTAGATATATAAATATTCTAGCAAGTAACACAAATGATGTATCATTGTAGCACTTTCTACGCATATGCATGTTAATGTATTTTATCTAAATTAATTCAGTTTAATGTCTGTAAATGAAAATTTAGTATATTGCTTTAACAGCATCCCTTTAACTATGTATTAGTTAAGCAAATAAATTCATTACATGCAATAAAGACAATACCTCATTAAACGTGGGAAATAAGAGGGGCTTGAAAAAGGGAATTGAAAACATCACAATATGATGAAATATATTTAAAACTCTTGTTGTCTTTAAAATATTAAGAACAATAATAAAAATGAGAAGAATAATGCAAAATATAAGGTGATACTTTGTTTCGTTTAAAATCAACTTCCGAACAACACAAATTATAGTTCTCAAAATACACAAGGTATTCTTTTTTTATAGACTTGTGTATTCTTTTTTTTTATAGAATCAAGAACATACAATGTTTGATTACCTTTTTGTTCTTATGTTCCGAATACTAGATCTACACTGTCTAAATATGCTGACTTGTAGTTGATACAAAATAGTATGCTGAATTGTATAGTTCACGTTTTTATACAGTCGCTTGTTCGATTTGTTGTCTACTTTCTAAGCAAATGCTCAATATTTCCAGCAGGATTTTTTAATTTTTAAACAGTTCTGTGAAAGGTCCTTTTACTTTTCACTTAGCTTTGATATTTAATCGTTAACGGGTTGCCCTTACCTATTTCTTATTAGAACCATGAATTTGGGCCGCATCTAATGGACCTTTCCAGTGTTTACAGTTTTATTGAAATTAGCTAACTTGTTGCCCAATTGCTACACTGAGATAATACATAGTCACTGGTTGACCTGGTTTGCACAAAAGAACACATGGTTATGTTTGTGATACTGTTTGTGAGCAGTTGACTTAGCAACATATGGAAAAGGTGTGGAATAATGTTCCGCCAAGGTCCATTATCACCTTATCTAACACTAAAGTACAATAAACACGATATCGTATGCATAAAAGAAGTGTTATATATCTGATAGTGGAGAGTAAGAGAAAAAAATATAATATCTATCTCGACCTTTAATTAACTCTAACGTGACGTATTAGATTTGTAGAAAGATAATTTTCCTGCAGAATATCAATCTATTGTTCTCTGATTAAGAATATGATATAAGAAATAGCTAAAATATCCTTGCGACTGATTGAATTTTGTTCTTCTTTTTCTGAATGTAACATAACAATGTACATGTAATATAACATGCTCTATAAGAGAAAAAAAATGAAATCTAAAAGAACACAATAAATTGCATGAAATTTTTTTAAACTCTTTTATTGACGTAATGTAATCGACGCTCACCAGCAACGCTTATTGGCGTAAGCAGAATTCAAAATTTCAACACAAACACAGTGTTCAGTGTATTCATACATTCAACGTGTCTAGTGTGATACTTTCGAATCATTCCTATTTACCTATGTAAAAATTTAATACAAAATAAAGATATATTAAATACTTTTATTTACTAATACCTATTCAATCGTAGTTAACTTTTTTTTTAAAGCTGGTTTCTAGACTAAATTTGTATTTGTATCAAGCATGGGCTGCCATTTACCACCGAGTGATCCAAATCGAACTGGAAATTAGCTAATTTATTATCCTTAACTGCTACAGATTGATTTCCACCAATTCATTGACGGGCATATTTGTAATAGTCAATAAATAAACGTAAAACTTACATTGACCGTCATGGGAGATAAAATAGTGAAGTATGAAATGATGTTAAATATTAAAAATCGGTGTATCTTATTTGTGCTTCACATGTTTGGGGTTGCGAGTTACCTTTCAACCGGGTTTTATGTGACTTTATTACGTTTACTAGGTTTCCGTTCTATTTATTTATAAAAGCCCAGTTTATTTGAACAACAACTGTGCTTTTAACCTATTGTATCATATTTCTTTCACTAGACAACGTCTGTTTTTGGCACATCTGTATATTAGTTTTCTTAGAAAAATAATATGATTGTGATATTCCATTCGAATGTTAAGACCACGTGTTTTTGGTTTACGAATTCATACAATTGTGTAACCCCTGTTTAATTAACTGGGGCGTTATTTTGTTAAAGAGAAAGATGTTAAAATGTCAAGCACTACTTCTTATTCAATTCAAGTTGTTTCTTATAATAATTGTTCTGTAACAGGTATATTGGGTACACTTTCAAAAAAAAATAAAGTAAAAACTAGTTTGTTTAATATGAAATGCATTTATCCAAGTACGTACTATATACTAGTACATATTGCATATACATGTATTTAAGAGAAAACTTTATCGGAAGTTTCAAAATTGGCGTTATGAAAGTAGAAAATGGAAACTTGTAACAATTGTTTCGGCATCAATATCAACAGTTTATTCTTTGTTTAAATCATTAGGTATATCGAAGCAAATACTCTTACAGGACAAATATATACATGTATATAGGCTGTTATGAAAACTATTAGTATCCGTAATTAGAAAATTGCTTAATCAAAAAGTCAATAGTCCTAAAACAGACATGATAATACAAAACAGTATTAACAAGAAAAGCATTGATGCAAATCATCAAAGGGCGTCCAAACAAGAAATGCAGCAGGTGAAGATGAACTAGTAGATATATGATGACAAGATATTCTTATAAACTTTTCAATGGTTAATTAGTTTTTACCAGAATTGTATATCACTCGAAAGACATTATACAATTATTGACTAGTGAGCCATTGAATATGATGTGATATTCACCGGCAGAGGTATTAGAATATTACTTGTTATTTCTTTATGATCGTGGTTAATTATTAATAGCAACGGCTATACATGTATACAATCATTTATAATCCATATGTTACGCATGATCAACACCACACTTGTGTTATTGTCCCTTTATTAGCGAAGACCCCCTCTTAAGGTATCTGTTCACACTTAGTAACAATATGACACTTGTTATATTACCATGTTGATCAATGTTGAGCATAATTGTTTATTATACAATAATTGTAATATCTATTTTAATAAAAAAATTACAGATTTTATGAATATTGTTTTCATTTCTTTTTTGTGTTTTATGTGCTACCGGTATTTTAATGCTGAGTTTTTACGTTTACTACTATTTAAAAAAATCAATTGTCATACTGGCCGACGATTATATAAGTCAAAACTTAACTGGAAAAAGTCAGTAAATTATGGCAAATCGTTCAATATATAATATTGTTTATTCTTAAACCATATACATGTACATTTGTATTTTATCCTGGTCAAAATAGACCAGGAGAGACCGGGAATAACCGATAGGAGTACATCCCTCTATAAATAGATTTTCGGAATATTTAGGTCATCAACTCATCATACTAATTACAGCTTTCGGAATAACATACCATAATAACCCACTGTGTACTACAAGATGATAAATAAAAATACCCTGAAGAGCGCGATTTATTGACGGAAAAGGATATTTCATTTGAAAATCTTTGCAGAGCGTAATTCTCTAGTTCGCTATTCATTGTACATATCGCGACATTTCATTTTTAATTAATAATCAAGCACCCTCATACCGATCGGAATGATCGGCTTTTATTATGACCGACTAAAAGGCTCGAGAAGTTGCTGTCGCCCTTTCACAAAATCTGATTTCATTCCATAACAGGCGCCGCGCTTCGGCGCGGACGCCAATCAGTTGTAGGATAAAACGTCATCGCGCACCTGCTGAATGCTCCCACTTGGGCCATTTTCTGCAGAAAATTCGTCCACTCGAAGGTAAAATACAATTTTATTATAAGAAAACGCAAGAGTATCAAAAATCATGTAGCGCACCGAAGAATGGCTATAGTACTTGAGATAATTGAAAAAAAGAATATAATTCAATGAAACAGCATCTTTGAAATAAGATACTTATATTTAAATAACTAAAGTTGTGACATGTTTTACCATAACACACTCGCAAATATGTCTTCTTACAGGATCAGTTATCGGCCTAAGAATAAGTAAAAATAGGTTCTGTTGAAACAGTTCCTCGTTAAATCGAGTTTTGAAATAAGAAACAAATTGATTATACATTTTGAAAATATAATAAAGTTTTGTTCTGTAGAAATTGTTTGATTTTGCGACTAGTATGGGAAAATGTATGAACCACATTGCGACGTAAGGAAGCACATGGCGGGACATCTTGGCACGGCATGGGTGGAACAAATATTTTAGATAACAACTGTTGATATATCTCAGTGAGGAGGAATACTCAAGAAAACACAAGAATAATAGCTATTTGAAGTAATTGTCTTTTGTTCAGTATTTGCGTTAATTTTTGGACAATATGTCATAAAGGATCAATTTATTTGAAACGTCACTGGAGGATAGATTACTGTATAGTAAAATACTGCAAAAAAGAATGACAACCCTCCAGTTTTGGATTTATTGCTCTTTTTAATACATGATAAATTGTTTGCAAGGACCATACCTCTAAAGGTATTTGAGATATAAACTTAAAACTTTATATTGAACATGTTAAATAGAAGTGAATAGCAGAGCATAAGGACAAGGACTAATCACTCAATGCTTCTTTGTTGTTTATTTTCTTTGGTTTTTTTATGGGAGTTGTAATTATTGTCATGATTTATTATGTCTAGGATATATGGAAAAAACAGAGATAAAGAAGTAACTATGATAATTGTTTTCTGATTTATTTCATATTGTTATTTTAGGTAAAAAATATATGAATAAATGATATTTTTCAGACTTAAAATTGTCAAAGTTGTCAATAATAATGATACATGCTTTATGTGTCATGGTATGACAGACCATTGACTTTTTACCAGTTTATGACAAAAATGATTTACAAATTGTTCTTTAATAAAGTATTAAAATCAACGGATATATATTGACTTCTTTATGTTCATAAACGTACCATTATGATGTTTTAAAATCTCAAATCACGAGTTTAACAAACACGCAAGTCATTTCGTTTTAAATAGTTAAGAAAAATATTAAATTCAGGAATTATTAAATAAATGCAGGCCTCTAATGTGTGTGCGAGTCCAACAGAATCATAAACCAGTTTAGTTCTAAACAATGTATTATAATTTCTTTATAAAACACCACCATTTCATTAAACATCTCAACAAAACTTGAGATCCAACCTGTCCGTCTTACAGTCCTAGCTTTGTTGTTGGCAATAATTTTGAATCATCCCTTCGGATCCGATACCAACACAAGCCAAGTGCACCTTTTTGTAAAGTGAAGCTGTCAGTTGAATCTTTGCCATGGCGCCTTGTTCCTGCCCGACGATGTCTTTTTACAGATCTCTGTAAAAAGTAGGAAAATGTTAATGTCACCAAACATATATATTAGTTATTGCCAAAATGGTGTAAAAACTGTGAAAATAGTCCATCAAAGCTTACCACAACAATGTGCTTTCAAAATCTGTATATATTTGGGTCCGATTGGGGGCATATCTGAAATCGAGTCCGTGTGGGAGCAGTTTCCATTTAAAAGAAAATTTAAAAAAAAAACTTATTTTTGAATAGAAATATTTGAAACCAATTTAGAAAATTCTGTACACATGACTCGGTTTATGTTCCGGTGAGTTAAAAATAAATTTGTAGAAGGTTTTTAACCTTTTTTCTTAATTTTCTTACTTACTATATGTTTCGGTAAAAGTCCGAGTGGGAGCATACAGAGAAAAACATATATCCCATTTTCAAGCCTAAACCAGGCAATAAATTTATAAACTTTTTTTTTACAATAAGCTCAAATTCTATAGCCATGACGTAGTATCCTACCATTGTTAATTAACGTCGTAACTGTTATTGTTTTCGATACGCCTACTATTGGGTGCGGTCTTGAACCTAAGTAAAAACGATTTTCTAATTTTAATGATTTTAAGTATGTATCACGTAGTAAACAAAGGTGGTAGTCGAATTTATTTGACCTAAAATATGTTTATCTTATTATTCAGCTTTGGTAGTTAACAAAGCAAAGTCAAGTGTATTAATCGACATTTCACTTCAAGTCGTGTTTAATTTCCGTTACTAGCATTCACTTATTTAATTGATAAAAGTAAATTACATTGTATATCGTTTAACAATTATTTAGCTTCCGTTTTAATAACCTTCCCAGATTTTCTTAGTACATTTAGAGAACAATAAATATTTGGTCCTTGACTTTATGCTTTAGGCAGGTTAAGTAATAAATCGGTTTTAATGGCCAAAGCTGGCTTTCTGTAAGTAATGGTCCATATCCACAGCAGTCTGGTCGTATGAAGTAAACACAAAATTTTTTATCAAGTAGTGCATTAATAGTTTAATTCAAATATTCGGCATTTAATTTAAATATTATGCATTTAATTTAAATATTAGGCATTTGATTTAAATATTAGGCATTTAATTTAATAATATTAAAGAAATAATAATCGTATCCTAATTGACCCATTATTTCAATAAAATAAATGTGTGAGTTATATATGTTGACAGAAGATAACATAAATGACAAATTTTCAAATACATAAATACATCTAATATTTTCTGCTTAAAAACTCTTTATAGCATACAATAAACAGAATATGCAGTAGATCTTTTTATTGACCTTTTTCATAACACAATTTTCATTTCATTTTATTTGCTAGCTTCTCAAATCCACTTATTATTAATAGACAATTTATAACTGATGGACAACTTAAAGTTGATGGACAACTTATAGTTGATGGACCACTGATAGTTGATGGACAATTAATAGTTGCTGGCTCACTTATAGTTGAAAACCAATTTATAATTGATGTATCATTTGATGGACCACTTATAGTTGATGGATCACTTATAGTTGATTGTCCATTTATAGTTGATGAAATATTTATAGTTGCTGGACCACTTATAGTTAACGGACCATTTATAGATGATGGACCACTTATAGTAAATGGACCATTTTTAGTTGATGGACTACTTATAGTTGATGGACCTCTTAAAGTTGATGTACCATTCGATTGACCACTTACAGTTGATGGATCACTTATTGTTTATGGACCATTTATAGTTTATGAATCATTTATAATTGATGGCCCACTTATAGTTGATGGACCACTTATAGTTGATGGACCACTTAGAAATGATGACCCACTTATAGTTGATGGGCCACTTATAGTTGATCGACCATTTATAGCTGATATCCCTTTATCGTTGATGGTCCACTTATAATTGATGTGCCACTTATATTTGATGGACCATTAATAGTTGATGGATCACTTATGGTTGATGTACCATTTGATGGACCACTTATAGTTAATGGATCATTCATAGTTGATGAACCATTTATAGTTGATAGACCACTTATAGTTGATGGACCACTTTAAGTTGATGAACCATTTATAGTTGATGTACCATTTATAGTTAATAGACCACTTATACTTGATGGACCACTTATAGTTGATTGATCACTGATAGTTGATGGACAATTTATAGTTGACGAACCAGTTATAGTTGATTGACCTGTTATAGTTGATGGACCACTTATAGTTGATGGATCACTTATAGTTGATAAGTTTAATATTTTTTTGCATCCTTTTTTAGTTGGATATTTATCTCATCTTTAAATTTCAGTTAATTACCGAATGTAAAATATAATAAATTAAAATAAAAATATAAACGTATACAGTACAGTACTAAATCTAAGTCAAAGCTAGATATATCTCCACTCCTTTGATATTATTTTTAGTTCACATATTGACGTTTTTAAAAAACTAATGCAACAACATTTAGTGTTACAAAAAAGAATCTTAAAAGCAAAAACAACAAAAAAAATTGGAGGTTGAACTGTATACTTCAATAACTCTGTCTCAGTTGCACTAAATTCATAACAAGGTCTTTATTATTTATGAACTTTCACAAGGTAGTAACATCGGACACAAACCTAAGTATGCTTTCATGACATCTTAAAGTGTGTCAAGTGTTTACTAATAATAGCACTATGGGACTTAAAATGCATCAGGCAGGTAAAGTAACAAATCGGTTTTAATGGCCAGAGCTGGCTTCCTGTAAGTAATGGTCCAGATACACAGCCGTTTGGGAAGACTAAAAGGTCGTATGAAGTAAACAACACATGTACGCACACCTTAACTGTCACAAAACATTTTATCAAGTAGTGCATTAACAGTTGAATTTAAATATTAGCCATTTAATTTAAATATTAGGCATTTAATTAAAATATTAGGCATTTAAACCGATTTAATATAAGATATGGATTGAAAACGAAATTGACGCAACAACAAACAACAACAACCACAACAAGAACAAGAAAAATCACAACAGTTCGAGATTACCAAATACTGCAGTTATTTATTTCAAAATCCTGTTAGATATTTGGAATTCTTTTAAACCATGAAATTATCTAGTAAGCGGAGATGTTGCTGGTTTTACTGTGGTACTGGCTTGTTTCTAAAATAAGACATGTGGAGGTGCATCTGAGGTCACAATCTACCAGTAAAGCTAGAAAGACTTTTACCATGTTGATGTGTGTTATAACCCAACAAAAATATAAGTTGAAGGTATGTGCCAGTTAAAACTGATTGCTTATACATAGAATAAAGATATGTAGAGAACAACAAAATATTGAATTACGAGTGGTGTTCATTTTATTCGTATGCTGTGCTTATAACCTTTTTGTTAGGCAAACATAATTCATAAAAATTACATGACCGGAAACGGAAATTAAATATACACATGAAAATGAAATTGCAACCGCGTATGACAAACTGTCTGTACTTGACGGCGCATAAAGCAATGTCAGCGCCCAAGGTTACGATGGTGTTTTACGATGTCAGCGACGTCACTGGACGTTACTTCAATTTTTTGTCGTGTCGTGCATCGCTCATAACTTCTCAAAGTAGCGTCCGTTACATTAAATACATCTTTGTTATCATGGCTATGGAAATGGCTGTCAGTCTTAAAACTGAGTAATTATCGATTTGAATTTTCATTGTTTTAAGAAGAAATAACAATCTCTCAATTGATAAAATTTAAATCAAAATTATTTCTGAAATGAAAACATAAGTCTACAAATGTTTTGAACGCCTCTCGTATATTTTAATTTTTGAAAGTAAGACAAATAAAACTCTAGTTGAAAACTAGCATTTACATTAATTTGAATACCGGTGGAAACGAAATACCTGAGACATACATGCTACAAGAATTATAGAATTTTTTATGTGATTTTGATTGTTAACAGTATGACGTAATGCCAGATATGACTCATATCCGCGGATATGACCGCACCTACCGGATAGGAGCATTTTAAAAACCTTTTTTATGTAATTTTATCTGGCTGTGATGATTAGTAATATTAAAGTAATAATATTCGTATCTGCACAATTTTTTTCTAATTGACCCATTATTTCAATAAAATTAATGTGTAAGTTGCGTTATATATGGTGACAGAAGATAACATAAATGACAAATTTTCAAATACATAAATACATCTAATATTTTCTGCTTCTAAACACTTTATAGCATACAATAAAAAGAATATGCACTAGATATTTTTATTGACCTTTTTCATAACACCATTTTCATTTCATTGTATTTGCTAGTAATGGTATACCATGTTAATTTTCTCAAAATCCACTTATACAATGTAGTTGATGGACAACTTAAAGTTGATGGACAACTGATAGTTGATGGACAACTGATAGTTGATGGACAACTTATTGACAACTTATAGTGGATGGACAAATTATAGTTGATGTACAACCTATAGTTGATGGACAACTTATAGTTGATGGACAATTTATAGATGCTGGAACACTTATAGTTGATGGACAACTGATAGGTGATGTTATATATAATAGAACACTTATACTTGATAGATCAGTTATAGTTGACTGTTCATTTATAGTTGATGAACCATTTAAAGTTGCTGAACCACATATAATAAATGGACCATTTATAGTTGGTGGACCACTTAAAAAATGATGGACCACTTAAAGTTGATGGATCACTTATTGTTGATGATCCATTTATAGTTAATGAACCATTTATAGTTGATGGACCACTTATAGGTGATGTACCATTTGATGGACCACTTATAGTTGATGGACCACTTATAGTTGATGGACCATCTATAGTTGATGGACCACTTATACTTGATGGACCACTTATACTTGATGGACCACTTATACTTGATTGGCCACTTATAGTTGATGGAACATATGAGCCGCGTCACGACAGAACCAACCTGCTGCGTTTACGACCAGCATGGATTCAGACTAGCTTGCGCATACGCGTAGTCTAATCAGGATCCATGATTGTCGCTTACCAACTCTATTACACGTAGATAAACTGATAGCAAACAACATGGATCCTGATCAGACTGCGCGGATACGCAGGCTGGTCTGGATCCATGCTGGTCGCAAACGCACTGTTGGTTTTGTCGTGACGCGGCTCATATATAGTTGATGGACCACTTATAGTTGATGGACCAGTTATAGTTGACGGACTATTTCAAGTTGATGGACCATTTATAGTTGAAGGACCACTTATAGTTGATGGACCACTTATAGTTGGTATGTATAAAATCCTTTTTCAGTTGGATATTTATCTCATCTTTATAATTCAGTTAATTACCGAATGTAAAATATAGAAAATAAAAAATAAAAATGTTTAGAAAAAAAAATCTTAAAAAATACAACAACAAAAAAAAAACAGCAACATGTCTATGGTTCTCAAAAATCGGAGGTTGAACTGTATACTTCAATAACTCGTCTCAAAAGGCCCTTTAAAATTTAAACCAGGTCCTTATTTTTTATAAAATTTCAAAAGGGAAATAAAACGGACTTTTAAAACAAGTATCTTTCAAAGAATCTAAAAAATGTTCCAAAATTTTTCCCAAAAAATAAAACAATGGGGAAAAAAAATTTCTACTTTCCCTTTGTTTTTTTTGTTTGTTTGTTTTTTTTCATTTACAAAAACCCTTTTCCCCCAAAAGGGATTTAAAAATTTATATACGCGGGTTTAAATTTTTACTTAAAAAAGGGTAAAAGGGGTCAAAAAATTGGTGAAATTGCCCAATTTTTAATCCCAAATAAAATAACACAAAACCCTATAAACTTTTTAATTTTTGGATCCCGTATAGAGAACTGTTGAATTTTAAATTTGAAAATTTTATTTTTAAATTTTAAAAAAAAAACGGGATTTAATTTTATGTAGTTATGGAGTCAAACAATCATTACTGGGATTCAGACACAGCAAAAGACAGTTTTACTGCGATTGCGTCGGGAGGTAATAGGACTGAGCAAGGCAGAATTTACGATACTGTTCGACATGGTACAGGAGAGCTTGCAGATAAAACTACTCCTTCAGCCAAGATGTGTACTTGGTGTACCCTCGTAAATTCAATTTTAATTGGACTGTTGATTATCGCAGTATCTGTTTCTTTATACATGAGTATAAACGTTTCAAAGGCTTCAAATAATAAAGGTCAGTACTAAAGATTTTCTTTATCGAATTTGCTGCAAGTCTATTGGACGATAACAGCTATATTAAACTGATAAGAATATAATCTTTATTTTTGTTTGTTTATGGCTTAATAATTAGAAACACCAGGCAAATATAGTACGAAATTATTGTTTTTTTTCTTTTGTGTTATATTATTTAAAAATTCTTTTTCATTAATGTTATCTGGATAAAAAGGTCAAAATATAATTAAAACCTTATTTACACAAACTAATTCCTGAAAAAGATCAGCGCCCCGGGGCAAAATGTTTTGGGAAATCGACTTTTAAACACTTAACCAGTGGAGTTCCCCCCTTAAAAAGCCATTTAATTTTGCTTTTAAAAAAACATACATGATATTTTCCGCAAGCAAAAGTGAATAAATTTAAAATTTTGAAAGGGGGAAAGGTAACTGGTATTTTGGACCAAAAATGGGCCCGTTGTCCGGGCAATGAAATTTAAAAACGAGGGTTCCAACAGGGAAAGGGGTTTCGCCGAACAGAAAAAGGGGTTTGACTGTAACGGTAAAAGGTAAACAAAAAGGGTTTAATGTTTCCAAAAAATCGAGTCTCCCGGGTCAAATTATACAGTGTTTTCTAAATGAAAAAAATAAATATTTTAGTGTGTGAAAATGATAAACAAATTGATAATTGCATGTGAAACATTGGCGTTGAATCAATATCATGAATATAAAAGGTCAAGAAATCGAACTACATAAGCTATGTTACGCCACATATGTCTGAACTAATAATAATTCCAGAGAGCTTTATTCTTCGGCACCTGGCCAGAATTGCAATGGATATCGCTCCCAACAAAGAGGGTATGCATATATTACGATGCTCTATTTTGACGGATAAAGCGCCCCATACTTCTTATGATTTATAAATATGAAATAAATATTTTGGCTCATGCTTTCTTGTTACATATATTACAAACATTTATTGAGTTAGTTTAACATTGTACATTTAACATAGATCAATCATCGTCATTATCATCATCATCATCTTGTCGAAATTGTAAAAACATTCTTGCCGTCATATTCATACGTTATTATGTTTTAAATTTAAATACTTAAGGCTTACTATGCCTCAGAAACGCTATCATTTTCTATTTTAAAAACACTTTTTTGTATCTTATTATTGTTTCTTTTTTTAAATCCTAATAGTCATATTCATGAACTCTTACCTGCCACTTTTGCACCGTTGGTAATTTGTAGAATAAGTATTTTGTATGGAAGTCAAAATACAACTTTGCTTACATTTTTCTACCTTTGTAACGGCATTGACAGAACGTCATAATACATAATAATATGCAAAAACTAAAGTTGGTAAATTTACATAAGGGAATGTTTCCAATATATAAGGACACATACCACTCTTTGTGGTTAGCTAGGTTTTAACAGACAGGGTTTGTGTGCCTTAAACCGATACATTTGGTGGTAGCGGTGGGATGATGTAGACAACTTCCGGACTGGAGTTGCCGTACAAATTGCTTTCTCTTGCCAAGTCTCGGCACGAAACATCTCATTGGGGAAAGTAATGTTACGATGTTGGAAGATCGTCATAATACTGATAATGAGCATAACAAGTTTGTGTCTTTAAAAAGAAACATGCGAGATGTCTTTTGGCAGCTTATGATTTGTGAAAATTTTTCAAAAGTAAGAACTTCTGATTGGTCGAATTGTATCTGCGAACAATAGAAACAAATCGGCTATTTCCGTCAGTCTCTGAATAAGCTCAAATTAAGAATAATAGTTTTCCGAAGTTCAATATAAATTGATACATTATTTTGAAATATTCTCGACTAGCTTTCTCGTGTATTTCTGTTAACTCATCTAGAGATTTATCACTGATGTAGACTTTATGATAAATCGCTTAGATTAGATACTTTTGGAACAAGAACAGGTTGACTAAATTGATTTTTTATTACTTTTGTAAAACGTTTACTCTTTATCAGCTGATCTGCAGAAATTGGTGACAACTCTAAGCCAAAAAATTAACGTGCTTGAACACGCACAGGTACAGATTCAGACAGAAGTTCTCCAAAATTTGACGAACATATTCAATGAAACAAGTAAGTACACTGCTCTTTATATGTATCAATTAAATGCCGTCAGGCCGCTGGACAGCTAGGCTGCCAACTTCACACCATTAGGCCGCTGGGCCGCCAACTTCACGTCGCTTGGCCGCTGAGTCACTAAGTCGCCAACTTCATGCATAATTAGATTAAATACTTCTGGAACAAGAACATGTTGACTACATTGATTTTTTATTACTTTTGTAAACCGTTTACTCTTTATCAGCGGATCTGCAGAAACTGATGACGATTCTAAGCCAAAAAATGGATACGATTGAACACGCACAGGGACAGATTCAGACAGAAACTCTCCTAAATACGAACAGATTAAATGAAACAAGTAAGTACGTCGCTCTTTATATGTATCAATTAATATTCTAACTTCAACAATTACATAGATTAGCTCTAAATTATCTTAACTATAAGTTGCATCAATATTATAAAAACAACTTCAGGCACTTTCCATAAAATAAATGGGTGTATAACTATGACGGTTGCACTCTAATAAAAAGGGTAGAGGTAGTTTTCAGATTTTTTATCTTGTATGGCAGACATTATTTTGGGAAGAAACAACAACAAAAAAATTGTGTAAAATTATGACTTGTTATAATTTTAAATATCATTTTTCAGACGTGTCGATCGGATTTGCTGTATCAAACCCAGATAATTCCTCCGATAGAACTGTCCTTAAGTTCAGGAAGGTGATATACAATTCAGGCGACGATTATAATGTGTCCTCGGGCGTGTTTACTTGTAATCATCCAGGACTCTACTTCTTCACAGCAACTCTAATCAGAAGCCCGAGTTTACTTGACAGCGTATGTTTTATTTCTGTCAACGGCATTGAACAGATAGAAGTAAGCAGTGGTGGTACTGATGTCAATAGTGGATATCAGTCAGGATCAGGGTCATTCATTTATCGTTTAAAAGAAGGAGATATTGTTGTACCCTCTGATTGCGAGCAAATAGACCAACTGGGCCTATTTTCTAGTTTCACTGGATTTCGTGTTTCATATTAATTGACCAGTCGCAGTCACGTATTTACATTAAGGTATAAGATGTATAATTTACACTTTTTTCAAATGGCGTTTAAAACTTTATATTATTAAACTTTAATATATTCTAGACATAAATATAAAAAAATACAAAAGTTTACCATCTTGTTTGATAAATGTTGACATGTAAAGTTCAAATGTTTTATCGGTTTTATACAACAACAACAACAACAACAATTATGTTGTTATTATCTGTAGAAAAGTTTCATTTATCATAATTTCATTTGTTGAAAAGTGATAATAAAAAAAAACTATACAGTCATGTTTAAATAACTTCAAATAAATCAATGTAAAATCTATATGATTTTTTTTGTTTATTAAGACATGTTACTGTCATATTACATCAATTAAGAAGAGGATGGGGTAAAAAAATCACGTCAGATTTTGTCAAATGTAATCGGGGCATCAAATACTTTTTAATAATAATTATCTAGAAACTATTCTTAACATTTGTGCAAAATATAAAGAAAGTTTACCATGCTGATTTTAAATTATAATCATTATGTCTACCAAAATTGTTGGGAGTTTTGTTTCTTTTGCTCGCCGTCAGTCTTTCCGTCCGTCCATCTGTCTGGTCGTCCGTCCGTCCGCATTAAGTTTGTCCGCCCTTCACATGTTAAACAACAATTGTATACATTCAAAATTACCGTTAAATTGCCTATTCACATATTGTTTGCTTCAAAAAAGATAGTTTAAGTTTCTTTTAGATAAAACACACACCGAATGTTTCTAAAGCATCTAACCTATCATGCTAGGTTTCTGCCTTTGCTTGCGATTATTGTTGCGACTAAAGTTGATTTAAGAGGGTATAAGGACATGAATTTGAGTCATAACATTCTTATCATCGATTTACATTTAATTTTATTTTGAAATTATAGAAGTATCTCTCTGTTCAATTAAAGAAAATGAATCGTTAAATTAGAGATAATTTCTTATTCTTTAAGAATCGGGACATTAATATCAAGCTTTGATGTCGTTTAAAAAGCCACTTCAAATTAATTATACAACCCTTCAATATAGCGAAAGGAGCTGACTTTAAAGAGAATCAGAAACGTGTCTGCTTTTCTTAATTTGATTATCCCTTTAGATTGAAGCAAAAAAATGCAAGTTACATTTCTGAGACAATTTGCAACTGCGTGCACGTAAAACAACTTTATTACCTGTAAACTGTCACGGAAATTTTTTTATAAGAAATTATGTTCAATTGTTTGATCATAAAAACAAATATGTACACCTTTCTTATGTTCATTTTTATTACGATGTTTCGCAGTCAGACAATGTATGCCACATACATGTGCAATGAATGCTCTATGTTTTTATATTTAGAAAACAAATGAAAACCATATTTAATAATTTGGTAATGTATCACTGGTCAAACATTGTTTCTATATATTCACTAATTGGTAAGTGGTGGTTGTAATCGACAACTATTTAATTTATAACCATCAAAGTTCCTATGTTTAGTTGAATTTAAAATATGTCAGCCTACATTACAAATATTACGTGCTTCGCTAATCCATGCAAACGTGACAAATTGCTAATGGGCTGCCATCACATTTGGGAAATAATGTTGTAATGAAGTGCTGTTTTATTCTCTTTTATATCAGATTTCCCTTTTTATCACGAATACTTTGCAGGACATTTTGTGTCATTGGAAAAGAAAAGTAGTGCCAATTATACGTTTAAATGATAAAACGTTATTAATAAACTTCTCGCAGCCTTTCCCGTACAAGTTAAACTTGTTCTCATGACGGCATATTTATCTCAAAAATAAATCATAATAAATTAAAGGGTAGTGATCATTGAATGTATAAATGCGCTCATATTTGCAACCTTTTTTATGGCAGTTTATTGTCATTTTAAAAAGTGTCCACCTCAAAGCTAAGGAAAAAGAATATAAAATCGTATTAATTTATTACATTAATATGGCTAGCTATAATTGTAGACATGATAAAAATCTAATGGCATACTTGAAGAAGAAGAATTTATCTCCTACATTTTTTACGTTAAACATCAGCAATTTCCTTCATCATTGCTTTTGGGTTCATTCCAGTTCTCATTACGAGCACTTGATAAACAGGAAATATATACACATTATTAACACAATACTCAATACATTTTAAATGAAGCCTTGTTTCTTGCAAAAGGGCAATGATTTCTTTCTTGAAATTGTAACAGAACATAAAAACAAAAAGCTGATTAATATTAAAACAAGCACAATTTTTCAGGCTTGATGGGAATTTAATCATATTCATCAAACCTTATTTTGGAAAAGGAGCGTAGGTTTTCCTTTGAGAATGTTCCAAGACCTATATCATTTCACTGGAATGACAACGCATCAAATATTTTCATGAGAAAACTATACAATGTGGAATGATACATATCCTTTTATGACATGTTATTTTACCTTAATATGTGAATATTATCATATTTTCTTCACGTTCTCATAAGTTAATAAAACAAATAAGACGAAAACAAAACTACATGTATTTAAGAGAAACTTTGAAAAGTATTCTAAATCAGACATACAGATAGAGAGAAATAGAGTTCATAAGAATGTCTAAAAGGGCAGAAAAGAAAATACTGCAGGCTCAGTTTGATTAAGCCCGTTCATGGGCGGTACTATAAAGTGCAAGCTACATCCCACGCTCTAAAAAACTTCCCTCGATAGACATTGAACAAAATACAACTTTTACTGTGATACCATTAAAGAAAGTTTTCATTTTTCCTTATCACAATATTAACCTCGAAAGTGAATAGTTCAGACAAGATACTGAGGATTACGTGAAAAGTACATTAACACTCTTTCTATTATTGCCATTTCTAAGATAAAGTAATGAATATTTTTTATCCAGGTTGTGTCCTCTGCTAAGAAGGCTGTACTTACATTTTCGCCTAAAGCTATAGAGAAAGTGAAGCGATTTTATTACTGTTCTTCATTATTTAATCTAGACATTTGGTGTTCTTATCATTCTTTACCTTTTTGTGTTTTCTCTTTGTTTATCATGTCTTTTACATCACGGATGAAGCTCATATTTTTTTCAACAAATGTATGCTTGTGATCTTGATTAACAGGATTTTTGTAATTGATCTTTATCAATAACAAGCTAGCAGGTTAGGGAACGGCATGCAGTTTAAAGCGGTCCAAATTCACATAATATATTTATCCTATTATGAAGAACTCAAATATGTTGCTCCGATAATCATTTGTTTTAATGTTCAATTATATTCACATCAAATAATTTTACTAAAACTTTTTTACATAGGTTATCATTTAAGAACATTCCACTTAAATGTTTCATTTTAAGGAAAACATGTTTCAAACAGATTGCAATTATAATTATCTGGGTAAAACCTATAAACAAAACCTTGTGTTTTTGCTACTAAAAACGATACGATATTAATATTCATAGTTTGCAAACTAGTATTCAAAGGTTTTATAACGAAACGTTTCCGTCCAACTATAATCACAATCAGTACATTATCAGTCAAAAAATGTTTTTAATTTCCTCATTATTACATATCTTAACAATAGATTAATAAGGTATTTACCTCTAAATAGCTTAGCTGGACCATAATGATTATATTTATATCATATACATAGCTCTTCAATAGCAAGTACTATATTTTGCCCTTTTCACAAATTGAACTAAATACTACAGTAAAAAGGACTTGAAACTTATATGTTTTTCAATCTGAATCGCGGTTTAGATGAAAACTGGAGGAAAAACAACAGCTTCATGATGAAACAGTCCAGTTCAACGCTCAATTCGCAAACTGGCAAACGCCGCCACAACTACATTTTAAAGACAATTATAACAACTTTACGTTTTCTGTAAATGTTAATCTTATCTTCATGGCATAGCATTCTCCGAAATTTGATATTTTGTATAGTGTTTACAAAATACATTAACAAGGAAAAACACTTGACACCTGTTTTTAGCGACATGCACTATCTCGAAAGGAGCGATAAAGCGCTTCATCGTAAACCTGCGAAAGAGGTACCTTTTTCGTTTACCTGGTGTGATAAAAGCAGCACTACATTGAAATAATAACTGAAAATACATGATTGATATATCATTTTTCGTCATGATTTATAACTTTTTAAGAAAAACATTAAAAAAATGCTTAATGAATTTGAAACAGCCTATGTCCATTTTAGTCCGACTTTTATGCGGATATTTATTAACGCATAAGTTACAGATACATAAATTATGATGTTGTTGAGTTATTCAACTCATCTGACAAGCATTTTGTTTGCGCATTCTGTAACAATATATGCATATTTAGAAAAGGAGAGAATAGTAAGTTTTATTTGTAATACAATTGTCATTTTAAAACGCTGAATAGGCTTTATTGATATTTTAAAAATAAACACTGTGACATGTCATTTTTACATAGCAGACGACAATTAATGGAACATTTGACATTTTGACATCTAATTAGCAGACGACAGTTATTGCCATTAGAAAAGTTTCAATTATTGACAAAGCCATATTGATGTGATATATTTTGTATTTTAGGTTTACACGCAAGAGTACAAAATGTTAACCAAACAGATGACAAAATAAATCGAATGTTAAAAAGTTTGTGTTTACTGCGAAGTGTATTATTCTTTTTGTTAATATCATCAAGTTAAGTTGTATGTTTCAGAATGATCTAAATAGCCAATTAAAGAAACTTTACTTTCTGTTTATGGAATTCACTTTAAGATCATCATTGCATTAGACCGCAATCATAATGTATATGAAATGAATGAAAAATAATACACCCCTTTAATTTATTACTTCTTATTTATCCGGCAATGTTTACATTAACGCTTATTTTGTCAGCCTGAACTGTCAACATATTATTTCCAATTGATCCTTATTGACAAAACAATGTTCTTGTAAATAAAAACAATACTTAAAAGATATGATATCTAGTTCATTAATGATCTGGACAAATGCTTAGGTCATTTGTTGTCATTTTAGTGAGTTTCCAATAATTTTAACATCGCTTTAAAATTGTTGTAAGAGCTTTACTTCTCTATTTTAGGAATTAACACCCTTTTAAATACATGTATCTTTTTTAAGTTTCTATATTTTAAGGATACATTTTGGCTTGTATGTTGTTTTAAAAATACATAATAAAGATTTCTTTAGTCAAACAACATATGTCGCAAACACGTGGATATTAAAAGGTCATTGTGGTACTTACGCTATTTTTTTTCACTTTATCCTTTTTTTCTAAGCATCATCCCTCAAGAGACTTTGATTTAAAGTGAATGCCTGAAGCTGTATTTGGCAGGATTATTCGTAACACTCCAAACTGTATTATTGTATAACGAATATATGCCTTAAATCTTGTCTTTATACCGTATTGACCTATTTTGTCATGCGAGATATTAATCAAACATATTTTGCAGATAAACATACAAACTAGTAATAGAAAGAGGTTTAGAGGCAGATTATTAGTAATAAATATTTAACGATAATCATTATTTTTACAGATTATTTTAATAGACTTTGAACTGCTTTGGTTTGTTTCATGCGATAATTTATGAAACAAATCCTTATGTTTCGTGCAAAGTTGTTCAAAATGGAGTTCAGGCACTTAGTAATATAATTACGAAGAGCGTAGTCCTAAGTTCAACAGGCAGCATCTGAACGACGCAGTTACTTATTATTTTATAAAATGTTATATGAAATATTTGAAAGAAATGGACATTCAAATAATGATAAAGTCATAAATCAAGAAAGCTTTAACAAACCACACCATTTTATTTTCTTGAAACAGATAAACTAATTATACCGAACACCATTATGTTTCAACATGGGAGGGGTAAGTAGTGCTTATTTTATTATCTGTAACAAGATTTTCTTTTTAGCTTTTTACTTTGAAATCATACATAGTAACATTACTCAAACCAACTAATGAAACAACAACAAAAGTAATACTGATTTGTGACAATCAGTATTAGTATTATGAATCACACAATGCGTGATGTAAATAATAATATAGCTCAGAAGAACATTTCAAATTTTTGGCGTAAACGGCATGCGTCTTGCAAGCATAATCAATTTAGGAAGCGCATTGACAATATCAAGATATGCAACGCATGCATTATATGAGCCGTGTCACGACAAAACCAACATAGTGGGTTTGCGACCAGTCTGATCAGTATCCATGCTATTCGCTTACAAACCCTATTACAAGTAGAGAAACTGATAGCGAACAGCAAGGATCCTGATCAGACTGCGCGGAAGCGCAGGCTGGTCTGGATCCATGCTGGTCGCAAACCCACTATGTTTGTTTTGTCGTGATGCGGCTCATATATTTTCTGATTACCCATAACGTTATGCTACATTAATACATGTATCAACTTGTTTGTACTCTTACAAAAATATTTCTATTGTGTATCTCTCTTTATGAAATGCACAAAGAAGTAAATATGATCGTTCTAACTTTTTAATACTGTAAACTTAGCATATGGCAGTAATGATTTCTTCTGACAAACAAATATTTAAAATTAGCTTATGAACAATAGGTTTATTGAGAGACTTTGCAATGAAAATCAACGATGTGATGTTTTATACAGTTGTTTATTAAAACCTGAACAATGACCTAAAAAATATTTTTTTCCAAAACAGAAATATATTTAACAAACACGCATTTTCTGTGTTTTTATTGGATGATTATTTATTTTCATGCAAACATAGCGTACAGATGGGAATAAATTGAAGCAATAAAGTTAGGAATTACACAGTGCTTGCGTTTAATGGTCAATAAAATGATCATTAGAGATAACAGCATTTGCATTTTATTTTCAATTGAGGACATTTAACTTCTTGAAAACAGTTTAATACCTTAAAAGAAAGTGCGGCAAATATTATTTTTCTACATCTATATAGAGTATAATATAGCCATTCATTATTATATTTAAGTAGGATGAAAATGTATATTAAGTAATTATAAATAATTAAATGTAAAAAAGTAATCACGAAAACATTCTTACATAAGAAATGGTAAAATTCTTTACTTTATTTCCTGTCTTTAGTACAAATAATAACACATTATGTTTTATGTCTTGTAATATCTACTTCAAATTGATGGTTTCGTGGGAACTGTAAAGAGACAATTTTAGAATCAACCTGGCCACTTGGAAATATCAGTCTTTCAAATAGAATGCAAAATAATAATAATATATTACTTCGATATACGTATATACTCTCAATTGTTAGACTCAAATGATAATTATAGCAATCCTTATCAAAGGCATGCATATATATATATATATATCATGAAACTAAAATACACGTCGTTTAATCAGGCATTAGCCATAACTCTTCACAAATTTGTTCAATTGTTTATGTAGCACCTGGTATCAACAAATGGATATTTATTATGAGTTTAATCGCCAATGACTATGCTCTGGTGAATTCAAAGTATTCCGGAGCGTAAGCATCGGAAGAGGGTAATTTAGTTTATATTCTATCTTTATTTTAGGTACATTTGACAAAGAATAAAATATTTGCCACTCCGTTGATAAAATGTCATTTTGTAAAAAAAGTGGACAACGCAAAAAAGGTAATTCTGTGGTATGTACGTGAAATTTGACATCGTATAATGAATCTGATAACGACAAGGGATGTAATGACAATGGCTCAATGAATCACTTTCATGTTCAACATATTTGAATTATATTGAAGAAGGCTCTTCCCTACAGTTCCCTTTGTTTAGGTAGCATGTAATCCAGATGAGTCGGCAGTCACCATTTGCATAAAAGCGGCATTAATCACTTCTATTTGTATAAACACAATGTTTGATTATCCGTTTTTTTTCCTCAATTTGTTATTTGCAGAATAAGGCAAAAAGAAAGTGCAAGCCATATCGAAAACTGTGTGTTACATTGAAATTGATAATCAATTATCAGAATGCTATCAACCCTTTTATTTAATGAATTGTTTTAATTGTTGCATAAATTTTATAAATTACTTTATTAAGCTTCTCCTAATAAAGGTTAACTGTTTCGATCTTAATACAGTTATACATACTTTTGCACGGCGTTCAAATCAATCAATAACAGGTATTGTTTAATATTGCTGCTAACATTCACTTGATTAATCAAGTTATAAAACAGATACATCATTACTTAAACACATAAAGAAAAAAGTTTGACCAGGAACACTTTTGTGCAAACATCCCTTATATCCCGAAAACCATTATCTATTTAATCTGAATGTCTTTTGTATGTACAAATAAATAGTCAAGTCAACGGCTGCCGAAATTTTATACTATTTTATCCTTATCTAGGTAAAAAAAAATTCCGAGTTGGATGCTATTATTGCAAGGATGGCGTGGACATTATACATGCCCGTTTTACAATTTACACAGGTTAAACGAATTATCTGACTGGATTTATTTTCTGTCCTAAGAATTTGGCACAACAATATCATAGTTAACAATATGTATTTAATGGATGAAACAACAAGTTGATACTGATTTCAGAAATCCAATTTACCCTTTGTTGAATGGTGAAGAATAAATTGATTGATCATTGAGATTCCACATTGAAATTTCCTCTTTTTTTCGTAATGATTCGAAATTTATTTCAATAAATAAATCAAGTGTAACTAACAATAGTGTTTGTTGAAACGGGAAATACTCATTTTCGTTCCGTGATATAAATATATAAATTGCATTTGTTGCTGACAAATGTGTTATGTTTGCCATTAAAATACTAGGACATTTTTCAGTTAACGCACTAGCAATATTTCACGAAAGTTTCAATATTTAAAATTAATTAACATACTCTCCTCCTGGATTTATTTGTTATCACGCAATATGCATGTCAATTTAAAATGACTTTCTTGAAACATCACCCTTGTTCAGGAAACATGTTGCCTAAAATAACCACATAACGAATAATCGTATGTTAAACCATTGCTTTTTCAGTTTTTATTTTATCCTCACAAGATTAATTAAAAGATGGGTATGATACACCTAATTCCGAAATTGAGTGCCACACTTCTTCAAGAATCATTTAAGTTTAATACTTTATGATTTGTATATTAAAGCAGTTTTGATGTATTTATAGTATACATGTATGTTTATTGTTTATTATTTTATTACAACAAAATGTGTTACAAAATACTATAAAACTAATGATATTATATTAAATAATTTCTCACGCACTTACAGATTTAAATGACTTGAGCTTTATTATGAAAGAGAAATGAACGCACAATTGATTTTCTGATCTGTAATGCAGGGACTTACAGCAATATTACCTTGTGCCTTCTAGGTATGGTTCTTAAGTCATAATTTGTAAACGAAGGAAAGGTTTTCCTTTGAGATTATTAAAGGAAAAACATCTTATATAGTAGGATGATAGTTATCAAATATCCAAATATCAAAAATTGTCATTACTTTGTCAAATTAACATTGATTATTTTGACCTAAAATGATATGGAACGTTTACAAAATGTAGAAAAAACGAGACTTGTAAAGATACCAAACTTTCTTGAATACAGTGATGAATAATATTGCAAAGAACAAGAATAACGGGAACAAAATAAATAAATTTTTAAATAAAATTATAATTGAATATAAAATAATGGAAATAAATTCGATTTCTTTAGTCTTGATCCGAATACTTCATTTCTAGTGAGCAATAATTTCAACATCATGAATATATGTAAACATAACTCAGTACCCCTCAAACGAAAGGTAGAGAAACATATATTTATTTCTTCGAAAATAAACGCAAAATATCATATATTTATGGGAGCACTTTACAAGTTTAATCTTATTTAAACTACTAATATAATATCAGTACCGCTACGGGATGCATTTAGTCTTAAAGTATGAAAATAAATTGAATTACATTTGAAATTACATAACATGTTATGTTTTATGCTCGTGTTACAGAATTTGATTTTCTTCATAAAAGGCATACAGTATCTGATGCTTTCCCTTAACAACGTGAATTAGTAGAACTTTGTATAAAAATGCAATCGTCTTTAAATACAAGTATGATTTTTTAATATCTTACTTGATATTAGTTTCAGTTTCATAGTTTATGACACTATTATTTGCATGATTTTATACTTAGCAACAAGCTGCGTACATATTATGCAACTATTGAAATGTTGTTATATAATAAACTGAACATCAAACAATCCAAAATATCTGTTTGAATACCTTAAATATACCTGAACAAATTACATCAAGAATTAACAAACAGATTCCACCATAATGACATGACATGAATAACTAGCGCAATCAAAAAAACAACATATCATTTATATCCTACCGGATTGTTTTTGCTGTAATGTTGTTGTTGTTTAACATAATTTTTTTAATGAAAACCTTATGTTTAATATATCTGTTTTATTGCCAACTAAACCAGCTTTCCAGAATAACTAAGTTGTCCCCTTTTTTTAGAAACCATTAATTGCCAATTTAACTGCAAGTGACCGCTATTACATCCACTCGATTTCTAAATTTGTTGACGCTTGGATTCCGAGATCATTTTTTTAAAAATAAGTTAGAAATTAAAAGCAAGTAAATATCGTCTTGATGTTCTGAAAGAGTGACGTTCTGAAACACAAAATTACATGAATATAAACTAGTAGCAAGCGTTATGATATAATTATATAAATAGTGGGCATGGCATGGTTTTAAAAAATAATTGCCCATTTTTATTAATTTACACCGCTTCTGTTGCCAAGTGATCGTTTCGTTATATTACTCTTAAAACAAGAATTATGGTTCCGTTAACACGGGTCTCAATGTAAATGACACTTTCATTTAATATATTTATTTACAGGGTAAATTTATAAAGATAGAATGATAAACATTGTTAGTATGTCTATAAATAAGCTTGTGTGTCTTTTAAAAAACAAAGACCTTAATTTAAAAACAAATCTAAATATGGCATTTTTCTTTTGTCATATTTCAAAGAATTTTGTATTGCTCGTTAAGATTTGTGACAAGTTTTTATAAGAATTAACAGAACATTTAATTATACACGTGTCACTAAACAGCCAGCTGAATATGAATAAACGCCTATTACATTCAATAAATGTACAGCTAAAAAGTATATCACAAATATAAAGCTTTCGATTTTTTTCTTTGTTACTATATGAGAAGAATCACAATGTTTATACTAATAGCTTGTTAAAGTTCACATGTAATTATATACTTTAAACTTTGTTTATTTTAATTGATATATCGCCCTTTTTTATTTATGGTTCTACTTCAAAAAGACTTTTTATTACTAATGTGAGTAGTTTTCTAATAGTTAACCTAACATTTTCTCCTCATGATAAATGTAACAGTGGGTGTTACAAAAATAGTTTGACTTTATATAAACCGTTTATTAAATAACAAAGTTTTAAAACAAAATTTTATCCAATTCCTGTTCGAATTTTCAATTTACACTCAAAAAATAAATACAAACATCACAATTTTACGTTTGTAGTGGCATTCATTTTTGAAGAGCTTTTTACGAAAAACTTAAATTGGCGCTATTTTGTATGATTTATAGCCAAACATTAACAAAAAAGTGTACTTTTAAACAGCAACAAGTCTACATTATTTGCTTTTCATATCCATTTTATGTTTAAAATTAAATTCACATTTTATACCACAAAATGTCTGAAAGCTGCCTTTTTTAACCAAACATACGCATAAATTTTTTACAGAACGGCACCGAAATGTAAAATAAATTGAAAGTAGTTGGATTCAAATGCCTTTCAAATGAATACAAATAGAATGCATGTAATGCATCTTTATCTATAACGGAGTTGTTATTTTGTCTAAGAAAATTATTTTTATGTATTTAAGTAGACACTGAGATGTATAAAAAATATATATATTTTCTATCTAATTTTAGAATAAATGAGCTTATGGCACAAACGACATCTTAAAACACTTTCCTTGTTACTTATTTTGCATTAAAGATATTAAGTGATTCCAAAAGATGATTAATTATTTTATATTTCATAATGGGACAAATTCTGATACTTATAACACAATTTTGCTTTAATCTCTCCTTATTCAGAACACGTCTTAAGGAATTATTAACTTAGTATTAGTTCGGTTGATAGATGTCCATATTTCTGATTAGTATCAAATAGTTTGCGATTTAAGATATGAGGTGATATACACTGCTCAAGAAACATGTTTCAAATTCGATAGCAAGTTTTGCAGTAGAAGTTTGCTTTGTTTACATATCTAAAGGACTATACCAGTAAATTGCAAACATATATTCAGTTGTTAAAATACAATCCTGTTTTAAATTAAAGAAATATACTTTCGAAGCACTTTTAAACGATGCCAAATATGTGCTAAAATGTTAGTAGTGACTAAATGAGATATTAACCTAAGATATTACTGTTTTCTTTTAGTTTGAATTAATACTTTTAAAGGATAAAATATATACAATTTTAGTATGAAGATATAGCTGCACAAAGTGATTTATTAAATTTGTTATGCTTTTGAATGAATAACTGATTTATCTGAGAAAATTATATCTTATTATTTCACAGTTTTCAATGACGAGACTTCTTTTGAAGATTTCCCCATATGGTACCTCAATTTTATTTTTGCTAACTATTCTGACATTGTCAGAGCTTTTTAGAGAACGGTAAAGCTGAAATCTGATAAAAAACTGAAATTTTAAAAGTAATAAAAAGAAAAAAAATACTTCAATTCATTCAAATTACCAATCACTAAATATCTCTAAATTTTTTGTTTCATTTGTACTGTCTGGAAAATACACTTCCATCCACATGCAAAACTGCTCTTTATGACATTTGGGCATATTTAAGTATCCTACGAGCAATAACTGTCTAATGCAATATGAAATCTTGAACAGCAATGACAGCCCGAAGCCCAGCGTTCATAAGACAGACATTCAACAAGTCCATGTGTTCTTAATTCCTAGTCGCTTTTTAATTGCTTACACATCTGTCAACAATTATTTATTCTCTGTAACAATCCTCAAATATGTTTTCTTTCTTATATAGAAATGTATAACTTACAAATTCAAATGATATTCCTCTGAATCAAACACGATTATTTTCCTCCCCGTGAAATACACAACTTTTTAAAATGGCGGCCGGTTATATTTGTCAGGGCCTGGTCTAATATAAATGTGCCGTAAGAAACGAAAATAAGATCAGATGGTGTCACTTGTTCGTGTACTAGAATTGTTTGTTTTAATTATTAAAACAAACGATCATTTATATTTTTGGAGTAAAATAAATAATATCATATCTATTTAACGTTGATTGTCAAACTTATTTTTCAGCTTAAGACTTTTTGTATTTATGAGGACGTCGACTAGAAATAAGGCTACAAGAGGGGAAAACATATTTTAATATATGAGTTAATATGGAGGAAATTTCTTTTAAACTTGTTTTTAAGGACAAAAGAAAAATTGTTTATTTGTTGTGTAAGATGTTATTTTATTTATGTAGCCACTCGTGAGAATACTGTTTTTGAAGCTCACTCGATGAAATGAAATTTTATCTTACACACAAACAAACAAAATCCTATATGTATTGTATTCAAGATAATCGAAATTTGACAGGCAAGTCATTCATCTATATTAAATAATAAGATATTCAACACCTATTTTCAAATTTACGACAAAAATATTTTGACCTCGTGTAACATAAGATTACATCAGTATGATACTATTTTGTGATTAATTTTTTAAAAATCGGTCACGCAACGTTGAATGTTCTAAAACAATAAAATACTTCCACCAGGATTTCTTGTATGCTTTTCTTACCTGACATCATGCTAATTGCATTCAAATGTGAAGGAAAAGAAGAAAAGAACGAACGCCGTAGGAAATTTATTTTGGATTGGTGAATTACTAATCAGGAAGAGTTAAAAAAATGTATGTATAAGTGTTCACAAATTGTATTATGTGATTTATTGCTTTGACTATAGTTTTGTTTTAATTCAAATATAAAGGGTATGAATAATATGTTATACATAATTATACATGTATTCATTCAAAAAATAATTCTAGTACCAAACTTTGTTTAGTTCAGTTGCAATGTTTTACATGTTTAAAATTTGTGTATACTGACAGAAAAGGACATTATTATCACTTTTGCCATGCAGTTGAGCGGAGACAATTTTTGAAAACTATTAAATTGTAACCTATACTGTAGATGAATTAACAAAATAATGGAGATGATCATATTAATATTACGTTCAAAAGTTCACACTTTTTTTCATAAAATATAAATTGACGAAATATAAGTAACAATATAATAACATATTTATAAATAACATATTACTTATATATAACTTTTACTATTAGGCTAAGAAAAACAAAAGACTCACAGGTATATACGTAGCTGTATATGAGTTGTTTCAGTTCGAATAATAAAAATATTTTTAAAGAAGTTGTGTGTGTCTTGTTTGTTCTGTGTTTCTATCAAACTGAAGACGCTACCATTAAAATCCACTACAAAAAGTAGTCTTTTTTCATAAAAATAATAAAAGTATGTTGGGTCTTTTTCTGTGTCAGACGTAGTGTAACTAACGGAAGTATGAAAGAATGGGCCATTGGTCGAGCTTCACAACAATTATTTTAGTATACAAAAGGGATTGCGCTTGTTAATTTATATATCAATTATATAATATTTGACAGAGAAGTATGAATAAATTGAGCCAAGCCATGACAAAACCAACATAGTGCGTTTGCGACCAGTATTGATTCAGACCAGCCTGCGCTGTACTTGTAATAGGTTTGGTAAGCGAACAGCATGGATCATGGTCCAACTGCCCGGATGTGCAAGATGTGTTCTGGATCCATGCTGATCGCAAACGCAGTATTTTGGTTTTGTCACGGCGCGGCTCAATTATATCTTTATCCTGCTAGGTTAGCATAATGAACAGCAATTGTTTACCCTTTTATGTATGCACCATGTTCCTGTTGCTTATGTTTGAAAATACAAAAGGAGTTTAACTCATCAAAACATCATCACGTAACTCTGAAGGCACTTTCTATTGTGAATGATCAGCTGGTAAGATATGTTTTGGAAATAGCAGCGGTTGTCTGGATTCAAAAAATTATTATATTCTCTAAATATGACATTGTTCATTATAGTTTTGCAGACTTATATACATGTACATAAGTGTACTTTGAGCAGATATTTTATCCTATTGAGAGTTTCCGTGCTGTAATAACTTTTCCTTACTTAATGTTTCAGCCTTTTCAAATTACCAATCAATAATCATACTCTAAGGTAATCTCGGAGTGTATGTTCTGTGCAATAAAGCTCAGTTGTTCAGTTAAACAAAATAATGGACTCGTGTCAGTTTTTTCCTGGTTTTACATGACGTCATGTTAGCAACAAACAAAGGAGATATCACATTTTGTTTTCTTTTACAAGAAACCATATATTTTAGGAATGACGTGTGTATTACGCAAACTTAAGATGGCTTTATTTTGCAGACGGATAACATTTACTACTTTTGTATGTTATTATAGTTTACTTTACCGTTATTTTCACGCAGTGACTTTGTTATAAATAATGGACCAGTATTTTTTTTTAACTTCAAGTACAATAACACTATTTCCCTTTTGTATAGAAAGATACCAAAGAGTAATATTTTAATTCAATATTTCAAAACATGATTATGTTATGAAGTTAGTGCATTTAAATTCAGACACAATTTCAAAATCAAGCATCATATTATTTTCTAATACATTGGAAAAAACAATGCGTTCAATATATATTTGACATAACTAAAAGTCTCGGAAACAGTTTGTTATTTATGACGTCACATTAACATGAAAGCTATGGTATTCTAATATACAATGGATCTTTGACATTTTTAAACAAATTTAACTCTATAGATTTGTAATCATAGTTTCTGTTTAAAGTTCAAAATGAACGGTGATGAACATTTAATATTGCACACATTTATGTAAAATTATTCAAATGCTTCTTTACTTTCAATTTAAACAGCAATGATTAGAAATAGCTGGAAACCGTTCTTTTTATTTTAAATTATATTTTGCCCAAATACGAGTTATAAATATGCATGTCATTAGAAAGATGTATGTATAGTTTTATGTACACATCACAACCGATATTTCATACAATCATATTTTATAGAAATCGTAAAAGAAACCTTTGAGTAGAATATACTACTATTCTACTGGTTTATTCAACGTGTCATTTACTGACAATATATTTCACCCGATCATTTAGAACGATATGTACCGACCAACTTTATTTTGTACTGTCTAATGATTATATTCCCTTTGTATCTAGACAATCAGCAGGTAATAGTTTCTTTTTGATCGGCTTTAAAACGCTTTTATTGATAAGAACTATATTTAATGCAAAATTAAAGTTATCCACGCTTAACACTGTGTTTTATGATATATATTTGTTTAATGTTTTAATTCTATTCAACCTTAATAATTCCCTTTCTATTGCTGGAAAACTCGATTATCTTCCAAAAAGAAAACAGCTATGTATAAAATATGTTTACGTTATAGTTACAACACATACGCTATTCATGGTTAAATATGAGGCATGCTTACGTTGAGTTGGCATGCAACTGCTCTTCAGTTGATTTATCTCGAGTTCGTTGGAAAAGATGCCCTCATAACATAAAATACCATATTATTTAAATACCATACTATTGTGTTTATTTCATTGAGTTTTTTGTATAACATACGTGAGTTATTAAGGTCGTAATATTCTGATTACGGAATTAAAGTTTCATGTATTTTAACAAACACTAATTTTATAGTTTTTTATTGTTACTTTTTGATTTATAATGTTGGTGGATGTTGCCACAAAAGTGGCTTTTATTTTAAGAATAGTTCCATATACATGTAATTTTGACCAAATATTTTTAATTCTGTCACGCGAAGCTTTATGTCTTTCTGTGTCCGGTTTTATGTTATCACGCGAACTGCATTCAAATTTGATTGTTAAATATTCAAGCTCAACCAAAGGCAACTTTCTGTCTGATTAATGCATTTTACGACTTAAAGGTTAAAAGAATGGCATCACAAACTATAATCTGATTCCCCTAAGAATTCTTAAGAACGATATTATTCTTTCTACTCCTAACTTTGTAATTATCGTATGGTCATGCATTTGCTTAAAACATGATTAAAATATTCAAAGTTATTACTTTTGATTAAATATCGTGAAGAAGAATTTTCAATATATTAAATGTTAATATTTATTTTTACTGGAAGTAAATGTGCTTTACGTTTAATACATTTTGTGTGTGTGTGTGTGTGCGTGTGCGTGTGCGCGTGTGCGTGTGCGTGTGTGTTTGTGTGTGTGTTTTAAGAGCGGCGGTATATTTTTTTAAGGTCTTTGATGGATACAAATTCAATTTGTGCCGCAATTTCTCGAATTGTCATGAGAGTCTCCTGACAGTTGAAGCATGTTTACCAAATAAAACTTTCAAAAATGAAATGAAAATACGCTGATGCATATGATTCGTGCATGTACTGTCTAGAATATTATCGTTTCATGCTTGTTCTTCTTTGGTTGCGAATGCACTTATGGTAACATTGGCATTGTTTAACTAACAGACGACTCTCTGTTCAAGCAGTGTCTACTAGATACACTTGTATGTTCGACTGTCCATTTGCAATACACTAATATCACGGAAAATAGTATTAGTTTCTGTTTGGAATGACGATCTTAAATATGAAGACTTTGTGGCAAACTTTTCAAAGAACCTGTCATTACAAGTCTTATGTATATTACATTATTCTCTATAAAATGTAACAGTAAAGGGATATATGTCTTTTTAAAGTTTATTTCATTTCATTACGAGTTGCGTGTTCTTTTTTTATTATGAATACAGTTCTAATAAACTTGGCATTTTCGATCTAACAAACGACTCCCTGATCAAGCAGTTAATGCTATACACACTTGAATGAGAGACAGTCATTCATCACATTTACAATTAAGTCTCTCTTAGGAATAATTATTTGTCTGGAATGACGATCTACATTATTAAGTCGTAACCATAAAGGTAATTAGCAGTGACATATATTTCAGATAACCCACCAATACATTTGCCTTGTATATCGAATACCATACGAATTATATACAATGTAAGAAGAAATGTGTATTTGTTCTTTAAAGTTTCTTGTTTTATACTGCAGGGGCGTCCGTGGCCGAGTGGTTAAGGTCGTTGACTTCAAACCACTTGCCCCTCACCGCTGTGGGTTCGAATCCCGACAGGGACTTTGGATTCTTTCATGTGAGGAAGCTATCCAGCTAGCTTACGGAACGTCGGTGGTTCTACTCAGATGCCCGTTCGTGCCTGAAATAATGCACGGAAGGGCACCTGAGGTCTTCCTCCACCAGTAAAGCTGGAACATCGCGATATGACCTATACTGTGTCGATGTGACGTAAAACCCAAAACAAACAAAATTTTATACTGCAACTGTTTTCTAGCAAAGTATGTTAGTCAAACAACACTTATTTATGAATCACATAGCTGTCGTTTTCTTATTATGTTGATTAGATATATTTACAAGTTAAAAAATAAGGTGTACTGATCCTTTTAAAATCAATTTTGTTTGTCTTCCTCAAAAGAATTAACTGTATTTTAAACTGTGCTTTCCATATGACATTAAACAAGTCTTTCTAAGACAATATTTACCACGGACACATATTACAACTTCGTTGTTTGTCGTTTCATTTTTCTAGTCTAAACAATTGTGTTGCTTATTTAAAACTAAACGTTGTATATATTAAACATATTAAATGCCTTATGTTACCTAGTATTATTGATAAATTAAGTTTTGCTCATTTTCGTTTTTATATTTACAATGGTATGCAATTATAAAGCCTGATAAAATATATTAGAATATTATTTTTGTATGCTGTTACTTTAAACAACTTACAATATAGTTTATTATACAACTAAGATACAGTTTTGAAAATAAATTTTGTATTGTCGTCATTAAAGTGTTTACAAAACTCGGATATTAAGGAAGGTATGTAATTTGTATCCACTCAGCATTATTCACGACTAATGGACAAGTTGACAGAGAAAATGATACGAATTCAATCAAGTTCCTCATTCGTTTCAACTAGAATAACTAGTGATTTCCACGCTCTTATCTGTAGAAAAAGTTTCCTTAGTATTTTGGAAGAATTCGTCAATATATATTTAGTGCAATGTTGACTAGTATGATTGAAAACATTCCAAATTGTGATTTCAGCGACAAAGCACGCCCTTATTACTATTGAGACAAATTCGATTATGAAATAACAGCTGTTTGAATATGTGTTAAAATATTTGAAGACACATGCGATGTCTGAAAAGTAAGTTGAAAAACAAATGTTTCAATTTCTGCTGTAATGCTGTAGTGCACTTTGAAATGACTTTCGAAAACCAGTGGAGGATTCCATGTCGTAATACATAACGCATTGTCAGTTTCCTGCCCGTAGAAATAAAATTCAAATATAATGCATAATTATTCTGTTTTGAAAACAACTAAAACTAGAAAACATCATGTTACTACATTAGAACCTTGTGACGAAACTTTGAACATTTTGAGATCATAATGGACTCATGTCGGTTTACAACTTTGGTCTAACGTGACGTCACGCATTCAACATGCAAAATAGATAGCATATTATTCTTTTGTCATCATGTAACTTATTTTAGGAGTGACGTTTTCATTAAGTCTTAAGATAAATGAACATAGCATAAGATAAATAATTTAGGCTCCATTTTGATCTTATTTACATTATTTTGTTCTCAGTGAAATATTGTCTAGTTGAGAAGCAAATTTTGGTAATAGATACCTATTTTAAGATAAATTTAAATAAACGTATGTTCCCATGCTAACCAACAATTAATTTTCCTGACGTTATTTTGTTGATTGAGAACTCGTTGAATGTTTAAAGGTGTTACTGATGAAATTATAAAATACAAAAACATGATGGTCTTCTTCTTCTTCTTTTTCTTCTTTTTCTTCTTCTTCTTCTTCTTCTTCTTCTTCTTTTAATATTTCAATTATATTTTCAATTTACAATGGCCCATAGCAATGGTATAAGAGCATAAACATGTAACGTTAACAATAACATGCTATTGGAGAAATGATTTTGATACTGAAGATAATACAAATATCTTCAAAATAATAATATGGTTTACCCGTCCTGTAGTTTTATGAACAGCATTTGTCATGACGTATTTAACCAAACTGCAAATATATTTTTGACATTTCAAACAAAGTTTTTATTTCGTGAAAAAATTATTTTCCCTATAGCTGGAGTCATCATGACGATGTGACGATATAACTGTTTTAATTATAAAATAAAGTTTGGAACAAATATCGAATATTACCTGGACTCTCAAGTTTTATTTTTTAAACCTGTACCCATCATGATATGGATTTACTTATTTTACGAAGTTCAACAATAAAACTCTTTACAGTCGCCCACTATCGTAGATATGTTTTTAAAAATATCCACTTTGTTCTTTGTCTTATATCTCTATTGTTATATAGAAGACTTACATTCATTAATTAAAACTACATTTAAGGGTTTTAAATTCTGAAAGGAAAAGCCCCAGAGAAACATATTGAACGTAGTTTTATTTTTACCATTTTTTCTCTTTTTATCATTCAATCTGATTTTAGTGATTGGAGCAGTTTTTTATTGAATGTTTTAGAGATTCGTTTAAATTCAAAATAATAACGCAATCGTTTTTAATTTCAAAAGAAACACATCAGTTAGGTAACAAATAAAATCAGCGGATATTATTCAAATAATGTTCGATTATTCTGTTATTGCATTTAATATTATAAACAATAGATAAGAAATGGAGTTTCTGTTGATAACATTCTAGGAATTCTAGAAATTATTTTTCAAATGTAAGAATGTGAAATTTTCTTGAATAACCTGTAGTTTATGATTTAGGATGCAATTTTGCACATATGTGCTAAGCTTAAAGTGATTATACAACGACTTGCTGTTCATTATTTAAACCTGACATTTCAATATACATGTATATCTAATTTTATTATAATAGAAAATGCAATATGTTCTTCACTATGCATTTGTTTAAAAAATCTTGTTTAAGTAAAATAAGTGGAAAATAAATAAACTACTTTCTAAATTTCTAAATTAATCCATGTTGGAATGCACCTTATAGCTATTTTAGTACATGTTTTTACCATAATTGATATTTAGTTCTAATATCATAATCTAAGGGTTGTTGGCACGGCACAATCATAAAACAAAGTTATTTGCCTCATCTCTTTTTCAATAAATAGTCTTTTTCTGCCTTGGAACAAACCACTAAATAACTCGAACGGAGCAGCATTACAAAGCATTTTATTTGGCACATTATTTGTTTTAACAATATAAATTCAGTAACTTAAACAATAAAACTACCTACGCATATAGTTATGACATTTATGATATTTTATGATAAATGATTATTGCATAAAAACCTCAGCTTTGATAATAAATGTGTAATAGATTGCGTTTTCGCAAGTACGCTTATGCGCAATTGAATTTTCATAGCCATATATGCATTTACACACCTAATATTTACATAAGCAGAATTAATTAGAACAATAAACAATAAAAAAATATCCAGCCCCCTTGTATAGTTCTGGATAACTTAAAACGATGTGAAGGTTCAACATTTAAAAGAAACTATATTTTTATGATTTGTCTAATTATATGTCACATTTGTATTTGTAAGATGTATGAATATTTAGGTCACTGTCGTCTCCTTTAACACATTCAAATCTTATATACAGTGTCACAAATGATTACATATTTGCCAACGTATTGCATTGCAGATAGAAAATGAAAGGCAAATGAATGCATTTGAATTCAGACAGTGTAAGATACGTTCGTAAACTGTCTTTATAAATGTTTATTTGTCAGCATGTTCAGACACCTAGACAATTTATATACATAATTTGAATAACATAACTATTTCTTGAGGAACAAATCTTAAACATAAAAGTCCTAATGGTAGGGTGACAATCAGGACCTTTAAAATGATGAACCTGGACAGTCATTGCAACAAGCAATGTTATATACCAAAATGTTCATTAAAGTCTGTAGTATATGAAACCACCGGCATAAATTGGCATAAATGATAGCGATCAGAGAAATCCAAGATGGCCGCCAAGATGGCCGCCAAAATTGAAAAATTCAAGAAACATTCTTAAAGTTA
>NW_026854663.1:0-24056 GCF_026571515.1 Ruditapes philippinarum | reverse complement strand
CACGCAATCTGAATGGCAAACACGATTTTCATAGATAAATAAGCTTTTGTTTAATACAAATCAACTAACAATCACGAAAGGTAAATCATGGGTAGGGTAGATAGGTTTATCCTCATTTAATTCCTGTTGACTCCATTGATACATTTTATCGACATTTTCGATCTAAAGCAAATAGTAAAGAATGGATAAGGAAAATATACTAGGACCTTTTTTGTTTTTAAATTGTTTTAAAACGTTTTGTTGTGTTACGGAAAATCTTAATTGGAATTTGGAAAAATGAAGAGTAAAAAATTTGTTTCTGATACACAAACAGAAAAATCAAATCTTTAATGCATAAATAATCATGCATTTTCAGTATGTGAGAAGTTAGCAGTTAACAGTGAGCTAAGGAAAAAGGCATTACGATTTATATAGGGAAATCAATGATCTGCTGTTATGCTCAGCTGGGTAAGCAATCTAGCAGAGCATTCCAAAATAAAGTGTAGAAATGCTTTGCTGGTATGCTCAGCTGGGTAAGCAATCTAGCAGGCCATCACTAAACATAGTGTAAAAATGCTCTGCTGGTATGCTCAGCTGGCTAGGCAATCTAGCGGGGCGTTCCAAAATATAGCGTAAAAATGCTCTGCTGGTATGCTCAGCTGGCTAGGCAATCTAGCAGGGCATTCCTAAATATAGTGTAAAAAATACTCTGCTGTTATACTCAGCTGGCTAAGCAATCTAGCGGGGCCATTACTAAATATAGTGTAAAAAGCTCTGCTGTTATGCTCAGCTGGTTAAGCAATCTAGCCGGGCATTCCAAAATATAGTGTAAAAATGCTCTGCTGTTATGCTCAGCTGGCTAAGCAATCTAGCGGGGCATTCCAAAATGTAGTGTAAAAATGCTCTGCTGTTATGCTCAGCTGGCTAAGCAATCTAGCGGGGCATTCCAAAATATAGTGTAAAAATGCTCTGCTGTTATGCTCAGCTGGCTAAGCAATCTAGCGGGGCATTCCAAAATATAGTGTAAAAATGCTCTGCTGTTATGCTCAGCTGGCTAAGCAATCTAGCGGGGCATTCCAAAATATAGTGTAAACATGATCTGCTGGTATGCTCAGCTGGCTAGGCAATCTAGCAGGGCATTCCTAAATATAGTGTAAAAATGCTCTGCTGAATTGCTCAGCTGGCTAGGCAATCTAGCGGGACATTCCAAAATATAGTGGAAAAATGCTCTGCTGAATAGCTCAGCTGGCTAGGCAATCTAGCGGGACATTCCAAAATATAGTGGAAAAATGCTCTGCTGAATTGCTCAGCTGGCTAGGCAATTAAGAAGGGCATTCCTAAATATAGTGTTAAAAATGCTCAGCTGGCTAGGCAATCCAGCAGGGCATTCCTAAATATAGTGTAAAAATGCTTTGCTGGCAAGCTCAGCTGGCTAAGCAATCTAGCAGAGCGTTCCAAAATATAGTGCGAAAAATGCTCTGCTGGTATGCTCAGCTAGCTAAGCAATCTAGCAGGGCATTCCTAAATATAGTGTTAAAAATGCTCAGCTGGCTAGGCAATCCAGCAAAGCATTCTGTTAGTGTAAAAATGTTCTCCCGGAATGCTGAGCTGTCTAGGCAAACTAGCAGGGCATTCTTTAAATAAAGTATATAAATTTCGTTGGTCTGCAACTGATTATTTGGCACTCGTAGACTTTCTGAAATATTTAGTGACATTTTTGTCTTCTACGGGACCCTCAAGTGTCTATTTCTTTGGTCGCCGACTGATTCTGGGACGATCGAAGACTTTCAGGAATTTTTTGTGTTGATGCAGATAATGACATTTGTGAATTTTTAGGACCATCCAGAGTCCATTTCGTTGGTCTGCGAATGTTTCTGGAACACTCGCAGACTTTCAGAAATTTTCGGTGCCAATGGAGATAATGACATTTTTACTTCAAAAGGACCCTCCTGAGTCTATTTCATTGGTCTTCGACTGATTCTTAGTCACTCGCAGACTTTCAGGAATTTCGGTGTCAATGCAGAAAATGATATTTCTGACTTATTGGGACCTTTCTGAATCCATTTTTTGGTCTACGACTGATTCTGAGGCACTCACAGACTTTCAGGAATTTTTGATGTCAAGGCAGATAATGACATTTTTTACTTCTAGGGACCATCCAGGGTCCATTTTTTTGGTCTGCGACTTGATCTTGGACAGTCACAGACTTTCAGGAATTGTTGGTGCCAATAGAGATAATTACAATTTATGACATTTTTGACCATCCAGAGTCTATTTCGTTGGTCTGCGACTAATTATTGGGCACTTGCAGACTTTCAGGAATTTTTGGTGCTAATGCAGATAATGACATTTTAGGGTAAAAATGCTCTGCTTATGACTAAGGGGTCCTTAAAAGTAAAAAAGTCATGATCTGCAATGGCACTAAACATCCTGAAAGTCTGCGAGTCTCAAGGAATCAGTCGCAGACCCAAGAAATGTACTCTGGCGGTTCCCTTAAAGTCAGAAATGTCATTATCTCCATTGGCATCAAAATTCCTGAAAGTCTGCAAGTGTTCCAAAATCAGTCGCAGACCAGCGAAATGAACTCTGGTGGGTCGCTAGAAGTCAAAAATGTCATTATCTCCATTGGCACCAGAGATTCCTGAAAGTCTGCGAATGTCCAAAAATCAGTCGCAGACCATAAAAATGGACTCTGGCGGATCCCTAGAAGTAAAATTTGCCATCATCTCTATTGGCACCAAACTTTCCTGAAAGTCTGCGATTGTCCAACAATACGCTGCAGGACAATGAAATGGAATCTTAAAGGTCCCTAGAAGTCAAAAATATGATTATTTCCATTGGCACTTACCATTCCTGAAAGTCTACGAGTGTCCAAGAATCAGTCGCAGACGACAAAAATGGACTCTTGAGGGTCTCTAGAAGTCTTAATTGTCAATATCAGCATTGGCACCAAAATTCCTGAAAGTCTGCGAGTGTCCTTCAAAAAGTCGCAGGACAATGAAATAGTCTCTTAAAGGTCCTTAGAAGTCAAAAATATCATTATTTCTATTGCCACCGAAAATTCCTGAAAGTCTGCGAGTGCCTCAGAATTGCCCAGAAGTCGAAAATGTCAATAAAACATTGGCAACAATAAATCCTGGAACTCAGAATCAGTCTGCCAACTGAGCATTCCACCAGAGCATTTTTTAACTATATTTTGGAATGCCCTGCTAGATTGCCTAGCCAGCTTAGCATTCCACCAGAGCATTTTTTTCACCATATTTAGTAATGCCCTGCTAGATTGCCTAACCAGCTGAGCATTCCACCAGAGCATTTTTTCACTATATTCAGGAATGCTCTGCTATAGTGCCTAGCCAGCTGAGCATTCCAGCAGAGCATTTTGACACTATATCTAGTAATGCTCTGCTAGATTGCCTAGCCAGCTGAGCATTCCACCAGAGCATTTTTTCACTATATTATGGATGCTCTGCTATAGTGCCTAGCCAGCTGAGGATTCCTGCAGAGCATTTTAACACTTTATTTAGTAATGCCCTGCTAGATTGCCTAGCCAGCTTAGCATTCCAGCAGAGCATTTTTTACACTATATTTCGTAATGCTCTGCTAGATTGCCTAGCAGCTTAGCATTCCACCAGAGCATTTTTACACTAATGACTATATTTAAGAAATGCCCTGCTAGATTGCCTAGCCAGCTTAGCATTCCAGCAGAGCATTTTTACACTATATTTAGTAATGCCCTGCTAGATTGCCTAGGCCAGCTTAGCATTTCAAGCAGAGCATTTTTACACTATATTTAGTAATGCCCTGCTAGATTGCCTAGCCAGCTTAGCATTCAAGCAGAGCATTTTTACACTATATTTAGTAATGCCCTGCTAGATTGCCTAGCCAGCTTAGCATTCCAGAAAAGCAGTTGTTCACTATATTTAGTAATGCTCTGCTAGATTGCCTAGCCACCTTAGCATTCCAGCAGGGCATTTTTTTCACTATATTTAGTAATGCTCTGCTAGATTGCCTAACCAGCTTAGCATTCCAGAATAGCATTTTGTACCATATATTTAGTAATGTCCTGCTAGATTGCCTAGCCAGCTTAGCATTCCAGCAGAGCATTTTTTACACTATATTTAGTAATGCCCTGCTAGATTGCCTAGCCAGCTTAGCATTCCAGCAGTGCATTTTCTCACTATATTTAGTAATGCCCTGCTAGATTGCCTAGCCAGCTTAGCATTCCAGCAGAGCATTTTTACACTTTATTTAGTAATGCCCTGCTAGATTGCCTAGCCAGCTGAGCATTCCAGCAGAGCATTTTTACACTATATTTAGTAATGCCCTGCTAGATTGCCTAGCCAGCTGAGCATTCCAGCAGAGCATTTTCTCACTATATTTAGTAATGCCCTGCTAGATTGCCTAGCCAGCTTAGCATTCCAGCAGAGCATTTTCTCACTATATTTAGTAATGCCCTGCTAGATTGCCTAGCCAGCTGAGCGTTCCAGCAGAGCATTTTTTCACTAAAGCTAGGAATGCCCTGCTAGATTGCCTAGCCAGTTTAGCTAGCCAGCTGAGCATTCCAGCAGAGCATTTTAACACTATATTTAGTAATGCACTGCTAGATTGCCTAGCCAGCTGAGCGTTCCAGCAGAGCATTTTTTCACTATATTTAGTAATGCACTGCTAGATTGCCTAGCCAGCTGAGCGTTCCAGCAGAGCATTTTTTCACTAAAGCTAGGAATGCTCTGCTGGATTGCCAAGACAGCTGAGTATTGCAGCAGAGCATTTTAACACTATATTTAGGAATGCCCTGCTAGATGCCCAAAACAGCTGAGCATTACAGCAGATCATTACCTTCCCTATATAAATTGAAATGCCTTTTTGCTTAGCTCACTGTTCACTGCTAACTTCTCACATACGCATTTTCAACAATACCCGTTTCATCACAATACACCAGTGCTTGATTACCTCTTGTACATTTCATCTAGCTGGAATCAAGTTTGTTTTAAATTTGTCAAATCGGTTTATGTTTTCCACAAATCAATATCTAGTAATGTTGTTACAAATCATTGTCACAAAAATCTCATTTATTGCTAAAAAACATGAGGACAAAAATTAACTTGATGAATGTAAGCAACTACGAGTGCCTTGGTTGAACATAAAACTTATTAATATAATTTGTCAGATATGAAATAAAATGACACTGTTATAAAATGTTGGCGAGTATTCAATATATTAAATTTAAAATTATATTTTGTTGAGTCTAAATCAAATATTTAACACTTAAGCATCACCAGCCCAGCTTCTACCATTTGGGTTTGTTCGTCTGCTGGTGGAGGAGGAAGACCTCAGGTGTCGCTCCGTGCATTATTTCAGGCAAGAAACCCAAAGCGATGAGGGGCAAGTGCTTTGGAGTCAACGCACTTTTAACCATTGGGCGACGGAATTTTATCAAATTTTAATAGATAATGGTGAAAAATCGAGTAATATATAGAAACAAGGCGATTTAGTATAATGACTAGAGTTGATACAAACGTGTAAAATATCTGTAAGTATAACAGAAATATTTGGCAACCCTGTATATGCTACTTACTAGTAGCTAAAATGCTATAAGAGTAGAAGTAGTATCTCGGACTTTAATTGTTAATATAAATTCCGTGGAAGTTTCTTCTTTCCTTTAAAAAAAAGTGTAACTACCGACCTTTATAATATATCATAATAATATTAAAAATATATTAAAATCGAAGCATGCAATGTGTTTGTTAGTTTGTAACAAAAACAGTACCAAATGTTTTTTCTTGTCCAGCCTTAAAAACAAAGGTATGTCTTACAGGTGGTTGAAAACGTTCTGTTTTCAGTTCTGTTGATGGATTAAAACACTTTACCAATAATTAAAATTTTTGAATACATTTGTAATGATGAAGTCAAAGTACACAAGTGTCATCTTTATAGCGTTCGTGGTTGTGCTGCATTTTGTTGGTAAGTTTTGACTTATCATTATTATCATTCATGTTGTTGTTGTTGTTGTTGCTGCTGCTGCTTTATGTATAGATTGACAGAAATCAAATTATTTCTTTAATTATTAATTATTATTAATGAGATTTGTACTTGACTTGGACTCCAGAGCGCACATTGACCCATCCCACTTTAAGTCCCTTACTGGTTACCGGTCCACAAAAGAGTTGAACAGATAATGTTGTGTCATGTTTTTAAGATAAAGAATGGCCTATCTCCAGATTACATGTCAGAACACTTTATTTCACAAGATTCCATTCATACTTATAGTACAAGACTTAGTCAAAAGGGTGGATATTGTCTACCTAAGGTCAAAGGCCAGGGTTCTAAATCCTTTGCTTTCTCTGGTATTAAATTATGGAATGATTTACCTGTAAAGTTAACGGAGATCAACAGGTTACAAAGTTTTAAGGTTGCCACCAAAAGCCATCTTATGAACAGTATTTAACATTTTTTTAAACATGTTTTTATATATTTTTCAGCTCAGGATTTTAAATTGTCTGCTAGTTATCTTATTACAATTTTAGTAATGTGTTTTAAATCCTAGCTGTAAACAAGAGTATCATTAACTCAAGATTTGACTGTGATATACATTTTTATGATTTATTAGTATTTTTAAACATGATTATATTTAGGTTTGCCTCTCTATGTCATGCCGCCAATACAAAGGACCACAATGGAAATAAGAGCTTTTTGCCCTTTTTGTGTTATCCTTGGTTTTGGTGAGCATGTCATAGTTTTACTCGTATGTGATATAGTATTTAATAATGCTCATTATTTTATCCTATGTTATATTGTCAACTATATGTATATGCTTCCTTTGCCGAAATAAATCTATCTATCTCTCTTTTTTTCTTTCATTATCAAAATACACAAACGTTTAAATTTTATTAGTCATTTTATACTAAGTAAAATGTGTAAGCAATTCAAAATAATTCTGTTATGACCAGTATGTCTTCAGAAGAAAGAAACGGGATATTATCGGAGTGCAATAAAAGTTATCTGACGGTTAAAGGCACATTACGCCTAAAAAACGCTATCAATTTTATTTTTCATTTTTTTTATTTCTGATATGTTGTTGCATTTAAAAATAAATAATTTGTGATAAGATGAACTGTCTTTTGCTTTCTTTGCTCTGTTGGCAAATGGTATAATTATAGTGATTTAGTATTTTGTGTAGAAGTCAAAATATTATTTTGTTTACATTTTGCTACATTTATGACACGTTATTTCACGTTCAGCGCTACTTTCCCCAGTCGTTAAACATCTTCACGCTCGAAATCCATTATTGAACCATTATTAAACACATGTCTGACATTTCTAAAGAGTTTTATATAAAAAAAACTACTGTGCTTTTGAGAAATATCATCTACTATATATGAAGAACAAGCCTTTAAATTTAATGCAAAAAGAAAAATTCTGTGTATAAATCCAACAGTACATTATATTTATTTTATACTTATAAATGAAATATTGAAAAAATATTAATGAAATAAATGCGTATTTTCATTTACCGTATTTTTATTGTAAAAATTTATTTTTCACTGCAATGAGACATATTTACCGTATTTTCACTGGTGTCTTGCGGGACTACTTTCTTCTTAATTCAGCCAATTCCCAAAATAAATGAAGTCTTTAGAATTGTAAGGTCTAAGGAGAGAGATAAAGGATAATTATAATAAATAAGTATATAATTATCATATTTCATACCACTCGATGAAAACAAATCCTGTATTCATAGAAAATAAAATCAAAACTTGAATATCCTCTATACTGTGTTTTAGAGTTTTGAGGAAATAAAGAATTATGTTACACACAAGTGTGATCATTTTTCTTAAAAATATGATAATTATGTATTTGGTCTGGTATAAAACGAAAATTCTTTCTCTTTTCAATTTCTAATCCTTTTATTTCAAGCTGCACGCCTCCAGATGAGCCCAAATGTTTCATGAAATTCAGTCTTTTGAAAATTGTATTAAGATTTTAAGAAAAGTTAAAAGATTCAATATTTAATTAATTATTTACATGTTATGTGCAACTAATGACTGATTTTGCAGTATCATTCACTATAATTCTACTGAGTATTCTGCTGCGTTACTAACACATTAGGAGGTATTTACTCGTATGTATATTTTGACCTCTTTTTGGTTATAAACGTGGATTGTAAGTGCCGTTTGCAATGTGTAAATTACTTTCTTTGTTCACTTCACAATATTTTACTTTTAAATAATTTTCAAAATTTTCATGAATTTTATTGCTATAGTGAACTATTAACAACGTATTTGAATAAATTGAAAGTGGTTTCGAGACATACATTCTCGTGTGTTCAGTTTAATTTCATAAAAATCTTTGAAAAGTTTTGGAAAAGCTCGATGAATTTAATTTTATGTTTATTTTCAAAGTTAAAAAAAAATCCAATGGTGCAGTCGCACAAATAAGTAATAAGGACTGCAAATGATTCAGGAAATATAATTATTCATGTTATGTAACGCGGTTGAATAAATGTACAGTTAAATATCTTTTTTACAATCATCTGTAAATTTTATAATGACAATTATCAAAATCTAAAAAAAAATGTAAATGAGACATAACAAAATGTCAGTTGAATAATATACCTACCACTTCAAGGTTTGTTTTACGGCTTTTTTTTTTTATAAAAAGAAATGATTTCGTTGTTAGACCAAACAAATAATGGTAGCGAAATTTCAGACCCTGATGTGCTTATTTTATTGTGTACTTAGTTTATAAATACGTATAATTACACCAAGGCAGCGTTTATTTCAGGTCATGCACAATCATTTAACTATAAGGACCAAATAGCACAAGGAACTTGTACATCGATACTCACTGGCGGACCGGATCATGTATATGCTGTTAGGAGGTCATGCAATTATGGCTCTAAAGAAACATGTGATGCGGTGTGCACTAAACTTGGGTATATACACACTTAATTCATACATTAAACAACAGCTTTTAACACAAATATGCCAAAGACAATCCTTGTTTCATCTTTGAATTTAAAGTGATTTACTTTTATTGTCCTCAAATCAATCACTTGGCAATCACTGATGTTGGCTAAAATCCTGTCAGGGACGGCATTCTAGTTTATATGGCGAAGCTTCCCTGTCTGCTTGCGGATGGTTTCTGCCTCTAGCCAAGTACCATCTCGTGATTAAAAAATGCACGAGGGAGTATCTTGAGTATTCATAGTACATTTGAAATGGAAATTTTATCTGTTATTTTAACGTTGTCGCCATGACTTTTCCCCGTTACCCCTCTTCATTACCAAGAAGAAATGTTTTCAAATAAACAAACCCTTTCAGGCTCGTTAAGCCTAAAAATGCTGTCATTTTTTTTCCCAAAAACTTTTCACTTTTGATGTCATGTTAAAGTTCCAAAAAGTAACTAATAGCCATATTTTCTTCTTTTTGGCAAGTAGTAAAACTCTTATAGTAGATAGCATTTTGTATGGAAGTCAAAATACCTATTTGTTTATATTTCGCTACCTTTATCGCAAATTTTTCCCCGTTTCTTATGCATTACGTGCCTTTTACCTGACGCAAGCGGAAGTGATCCCAAACCGGGTTGTACATCCTCGCTGCACTGTTGGCAAACTCATATTGATATCCCCATTACAGATAATGGACAGCTCCAAAAAAATGGAAATTTGACAAGTCCGGACGTGCAAAGACATGTATTTCCAACAAAAATTGTTGAACTAAATTGATAACGATTTGTCTAGATATAAATTAATGTATTCTTACTTATCTATTACATTTTATGTACATAGAGATTTGTGCCAGCCTTGTCATTAAATAAAATGCAAAACCTGAAGAAATGAACGAATGGTGGTCAAGATTGGTCATCATTAATCAATGATCGATTTTATGTTAACTTCACAATATTTCTCCACATTCCCTTTAACGTAGTACCTGTCATCCCACCTTTACTGAGCACTTTGATTTTATGTATTTCCCTGTACATGGACATTTTACATCTGCCTTAATGTCCCTGAACAGATAGAAGTTTCAGAACAGTGCTTGTGTGGCACTACGTAGTAAAAACTGGCTTGGAACTCTTTTAGAAAAATATTTCATAAAATTGATTGTTCATATATTATTGATGTGATTCTCATTGCCAGGAAACATTGCTATAATGCTGTACACGTCTATCCTGAAGTCATGATAGGAAACACCGAGACAGGAAAGGAGAGCCTTCGTGCATATAAATACAACTCATGTACTAATCCAGGTTGTGGACCAAATTATTGTTGTTGCGCTATCAATAAACGTAAGTATTCTCAATGAAATCTGAAAAAAATACGTTGGACATTTTTCAAAAACTTTCACAGGAATTTAGTTGATAAACTTTATGAAAGAATTAGGTATTGTTTCAGAAGTCTTACCGACAAATCATTGTAAAATCTATTATTGTCTGATTTTATTGACCTGTCTTATAGCACTCATTTAAATATTCGATCCCACTTCGGGTTTGTCCGTTTATTTTACGAGAATTAATATGTAATAGAAAGAGCACCGAAACACGAGGCTATCTGATTTGTACGAGGGGGCGTAGCCCCCGAGTATAAATCAGATTGCCGAGTGTTTTGGTGTTCTTTCTCTTTTGTATCATAGTCAAACATAAAAACACGTTCTCTGCTGTCACAATACGAAACCCCGGGAAAAAGTAACCAATGAACGAGCATCTGAATATGATATTTCTGTCGCTTTCCCTTTCTCTTCCGTCACAATATGTAAACCCCAGCAAAAATGAACCAATCAATGGGCACGCTCTTGAGTGTGTGGTAACTAATACCTGCACTCCAGTTAACGCACTACATGTATATGTATACGATTTAACTCTGACACATTTTCAACAGAAAAGTCCCCAAACTATGATACAAGGAGTATATAACTAACATTTGGAAAACTCCAAATAGCTTAATGTAGGTTCTCGTAACATCCGCAACAGCACAGTCGGTTAAGTGATTACCTAATGTATGAGAGGTCCGAAGTTCGATCCCTTCTTTTGACATTCTTTTTAGGCTTATTCTTTCTTTATATTTAAGTACCTTTTAATAAAAATTCTCAAGCGTTTGCAAAATTGTGTACACTGATATGAAACAACTAAGAAACGTTGAACTGTCACGTTTTGTGTTGTATTTTACGGCACTGAAATGACATTTATTGATTTTAATCCGAATGAATTTTGAAAATTAATTCTTAAACAAGTATAGTATTTACCAAAAAATTGCAAAACATGTTAACCATAACTTCAAAAATGTTGAAAATAGTTATTAATAAAAAAAAACTGGACATACGATGTCTCGATCTTACAAAACTTAGGGCATTTAGATATTTAACCTATTTCTCTATAACGGTCAGTGCAACTAATTCATAGTAACAACATCTTACTGCCTACATCTAACGGAATTTAGATATTATTAATATATTCTGTGCATTGACCGTATAATCAGTATGGAATTGACAGGTTAATAAAATCAAACAATATTTAGATACAAACTTGATTGATTGATGATTACATGTGGTATTTTACACACGTTATGTAACCGAGCCATTATTGTATTAACATGATGCAACGGTTTCCAAATTGTGAAAAAAAATGTCAAAAAATAACTTGCGCAGGCAATCAAATCAATCTATATGTTGTTATTTTTTCAGCTCATGTGTTCATCAGTTCAATACTTTATTTATAAACTGTATTTCATATTTATGTAAACCCACGTGTATACATCCAAAAGTCGCACGAGATCCTCAATTTCTATGAACTCTACCTTGCCACACTTGTGAATCTGTACTACGTAAATTGCTGTATAATCGCTAAAGTGACTGTATAATTTAAGATTTGATGACCGAGTATATGGAGGATATTTGTTTGTTTGTGTGTAAGATGAAATTTTATAAATTCATTGAGTGGGCTTTAAAAACAGTATTCTCACGAGTGGCGTAGCCACGAGAGAGAATGCCGTTTTAAAAGTTCACGAGATGAAATAAAATTACTACTTACACAACATAAAATTAATATTGTTACTATGAATTAGTTGCACTGACCGTTATAGAGAATGGGGTAAACTACGGGTATGAAATATCTAAAGGCCCTACGTTTTGTAAGATCGAGACATCGTATGTCCAGTTTTTTTTTTTCTTATTCTTTTTATTTTATGGTTAAAAAAAGTTAAAACGAAACTTCCATAATATTTAAGTGACATAATGCCCATCCAAGGGTATATAGTGTGTGAACAGGTGAATATCAAAATAAGTTACAACTTGCCATAATTCCTTTAAATTTAATAATTTACTTCCCATAAACAATAAATAATGCACAGATCCAAATAAAATTTCTGTAAATTTCTATTAGAATTTACCTCTAACGCTCAGTTTATAAAAAGAGTGAGACAGTCTTTTTATATTTTATGCATATTTACAATTTTATCCTGAACGTTTTCCAATATCAACTGTCAAACACCATTTAAACAGTCAATCTTTTGAAATATATAGAGTCAATTCAACTTGACTATGAAAATATGAGCATAATGTCACTTTAACGTTAATATTAAAATCTGTTTTCAACATTGGGAGCCTCATTTAGTCGAATTTCTCATTAAATACAAGAAGTCTTGGGCTGAAAATAAGTTCGACAATCAACGTTAAATGGCGGTGATATCATTCATTTTATTAGAAAATTAGAATGATCGCTTGTTTTAACAATAAAAACATACAATTCTTGTAGGAGAAAAAGTAAAACCATCCATCCATATTTCTGTTACTTACTGCGAATTTGTATTAGACCTGGCTTTGTGAAATGTAAGCGGCCGCCATTTTTAAAAGTTGTGTATTTCACGAGAGGAAAATAATTGTGTTTGATTTATAGGGATATCATTTGGATTTGTTAGTCATACACCTTTTTAAAAGAAAGAAAGCTTATTTGAGGATTGTAACAGACAATAAATAAGTGTTGACAGATGTGTTAACATTCAAAAAGCGGCTAGGAAATTAGAAAACTTGGAATTGTTGAAAGGCTGCCTTACGAAAGCTGGGTTGTTTACTTATTCTATGGGCTGATGGCTGTCATTGCTATTCATGTTTTCATAAAGCGTATAGCAGTTATTGCTCGTAGGATACTTAACTATGCCTAAATGTCATCAAGAGCAGTTTTGCATGTGGAAGGAATGTATTTTTCAGACTGTAAAAATCAAACAAAAAATAGAGACATATATTTGGTGATTGTAATTTGAATGAATAGAAGTAAGTTTTCTTCTTTTTATTACTTTTGACATTTAAGTTGTTTATCAATTTCAGCTTTGCTTTTCTGTAAACAACCTGACACTGTCAGAATTGTTAGCAAAAAAAAAAATTAGGTACCACATGGGGAAAATCTTAAAAAAGTAGTTTCGTCATTGAAAAGTGTGAAATTGTATTTGATAATTTTCACTGTGATTACCGGATATACACGCCTTTTAACGCCTTTTTCGCCCCCTATTTGTTGTCTCAAATGGTGAAAAAATGCCTTATTTAGGCCCCAGACACTCGTTTTTGTTTGAGAAATGTTGCTTAAAAAAGTGGCCACTTTTTCGGCGCCGCCATCTATCCAAAAGATACATCAGGGGTTGCCAGAAGGGGGATGTGCCCCCTTCTGTTTGGGGGGGGGGTTGAAGGGGGGCGGTAGTCCCCCTCATCGCCAAGAAAAATTTTGGACTTGTGAGAGGCTAAAAATGACCCCAGGTCGATCATAAGGTAACCTGTAACCAACGCTGAAAAGCCTTTGACTCTATCTTAATCCATTGAGAAGTTGCAGCACTTTGAAATTAATTCTGATGGAAAAAAATCAACGCAAAATAGTGATTTTTGGCAATTTTGAGATGTCCCCTCGTTGCCATGGTAACGGGAAATTTAAGACTGAGCATGTCGTTACAAAGGCAATGGTCCAGTCAACATTTGTGCCAAGTTTGATTAGTATTGAAGCAGTCTTTATAGTTTTACAGCAATTTGAACTTGTAACGGGAGACTGTTCAATGAAAACAGCCATTTTTCACAAAATGCTCATGAAGTATTGGGTTAAATAGAAAAATTAGTAAAAATCCTTTCCACAATTTATATTCATACCATAATCTGCATGCAAACTGCCATGTGTATAAATATTATATGTGTCAATGTGAAAAAATCAGGTTGTTCTCATGTACATTAACTGTAGAACCTGATTGTAAATAACAGTATTATTACTGTATATGTCTGTCTGTCTGTCTCTAATGACTTTACAAATATAATTAATAATAAAAATTGCACTTAATATCTTTCAAGATCCTCTACCCAATCCGAATGCGTTCAAAGACGAGATAGCACAGGCCACGTGCACTGCTATTTTGCCTGGAGCGCCCCGTCACGTTTACGCTGTGAGAAGAAATTGTTCTGGCAATGACACCTGTGATGATGTATGCAGCAAGATTTCGTTAGTATACTTATTGCTTATATATATAGATGGCTAAACAATCAATTCAAACTTTTTTGTAATTATTTTTCAAACCTGGATAAGATATTTGTTCATATTATTTTTAACTAGAATCAGATAAAGGTTTTGCCACATTTTCTGCAAAATCGTCTCAGGCATTATTTATTCTTTTTTATTATACCCCACTATATAGCCTAATGTGACGTCACATGGTGTTATCCTGGATATGAGTAAAATCCGTCAATATTATTTTGGGAGAGTAATCTATATAGACTTAAGAAACGTGATGTTTTAGTTCTCTCACCTGATATAATCAATATTACATCAATAATTCGGTATAGTAAAAGAAATGCCAACTGTCTCTCAGGTCCTGTCTAATATGCACTTTAACAATGACAGGCATGTGTTATATTATCTTTCACTTACTTTTCAGTGTATTAGTCATATTTAATCTTGCGCATTCTCATCATTATGTATGTATGTTTGTGTAAACTAACAGTTATCCAGACGGCTATTTTGTTCGTAGTAAGGTATATATCTTTCGGGGCTCGGTATTTTCGTCTTGATATATTCAGTGTTTTTAGAGTTATTGCCCTTGACTTTTTATCTTGTGTCGCATGTAGCACAAAAGGTATTTGACCTAGAGTCATGAAACTTTACAGAAATGTTGATCAGCATAAGTAGTTGTGAACCTGGATATTGTCTTGTGAATATATTTAGTATTTTTAGAGTTATTGTCCTTGACTTATTGAAAATTTACAATTTTCAACTTGTGTTGCATGTAACTCAAAAAGATTTTGACCTAGAGTCATTAAACTTTAAAGGAATGTTGATCAGCATGTGAAGCTGTGCACCTAGGGTTTTGTTTGTGGATTTATTCTGTTTTGTCAGAGTTTATTCTGGTATTTGCATGTGGTTATTGCCCTTGACTTAGTATAAATTTGCAATTTTCAGCTTGTTCATGCATAGCTCAAGAAGTATTTGACCTGTAGGCCTTGAAATTTACTAGAATGTTGGTCAGCATGTGTACTTATGCACCTTGGGGTTCGCTTGTGGATTTATTCAGTATTTGTAAAGTTCTTGCCCTTTACATAATGAAAGGTTTTAAGTTTTCAACTTGTGGCGCATGTAGCCAAAAACAATTGACCTAGAGTCATAACAATGACAAAACAGTGGAGTGGGGGGGCACATTTTTTAGTCCACCTAAAACGTTAAAATAATTATAGAAAATTAGAAAAACAAAATATATCACACACTAGTGTTTAGTTGTAATTTCCCAGAGCTTAATCCGTAACGTACAGGCATACGGTATTTAGCTAGAGTTTTGGAAAGGTTAATTAACCAATCATATACAGTTAACAGATCACGTGCTCCTCCATATATCGAAAACAGGTTACGTGCTCCTTCATACGCGTATCCTGCGGGCTTCAGCCCGCAGGGAATTAGAACACTTTTGGAAATGCCTGCTTTGTTTTATGTTTGATATAAATGAAAAATAAAAAATAGGTGATTGACTAAAGAACATGTTAATTAGTTAACGATTCCTTTGAAAGATGAGATTTGAAATAATTTAGACTTTCAAACTTATCGGCTTGGAGTTTTCACGGCAATTAGTTTTGGTGTGTAGAATATCAGTATTTTATATATACCTAACTTTTTTCTCTCTCTAAAATATGCTTAGAATTAGATTTAAATGCATGAATTGCTTACAACTTAAATGAAACAATAGTTTTAATGTTAATTATTAATAATAATTAATAATCATTAATAAATATAATGATTTTTTTTTTAATTTTGTGTTTTCAGAAAGTCCTGCTTCAACGTACTACATTTGTACAACAGTGCAACATTAGACAATACGGAAACCGGTAAAGAAGGTCTGCACACTTACAGATACAACAGTTGTAAGAACACTGGCTGTGGTCCCAACTTCTGTTGCTGTAGAAAATAAACATTACCTTAGCTCTCAACTGGAACATCCTCGGCTTTTATCTATAATAACTTACGAAGACTTACGGAAAGGGCCGAAAAGTTGCGATTGCTTAGCTCTAAGCATAATTTTTACATGCAATAAGCTACAGTTTTTGAAAATTTCAGATACAGATCGCTGGATCAAACAGATTTATAAAAATTAAAAGACATATCAATTCATTTATATTTTTATATATATTAATCTTAGAAAGAATGTAAGAAAAAGTTCTATAAATGACAAGTTCAAAACAAAATTTCGGTGTTTTACATTATCTAGTTAGATTTTAGTACGGTAAAACGCAATTTTCAACTTGCAATTACCGTAAATATACAAAAAAAACCTTACCGACCAAGGTTCTGTGATCATCGTACCATTGATAGCTCGACAATACGATGTATTTACATGAAAAGCTATCCTACTCAGCCGGCGTCGGCGTCCGCCTGAAGAATTTTGTGTAGTAATTTATCTTTTACTATAACTTCTTTATTTCTAAAAGTATCTACTTCAAATATATGTTCCTCATCATCAACATGAACAACATCATATTTGACAAGGTTCATAACTCAAGAACCAATATTTCCAGGCTAATCCCCCTTGAATTTACAATTTTCCTTAAAATGTTGATTTTACATTACATTATTTACTTCAATAGGGTATTTACTTCAAACTTCAAATGCATGTTTCATATTATCAACAACATTATATGTGACAAGGATGATAACTCTAGTACCAATATTTCAAGAATTATCTCCATTGGCCTTGAACTTGGAATTAACCTTCAAATTTTCCCTTTAAAAGTGTTGTTTGTTACTCTTATTTCTTTATTTCATCAAACTTTAAATATGAGCCGCGTCACGACAAAACCAACATAGTGGGTTTGCGACCAGCATGGATCCAGACCAGCCTGCGCATCCGCGCAGTCTGATCAGGATCCATGCTGTTCGCTTGCTAACTCTATTACAAGTAGAGTAACTAATAGCGAACAGCATGACGCGCTCATATATGTTTCTTATCATTAGCCACATCATATGTGGCAAAGCTGCAATATTTCCAGAATAACAACCCCTTGAACTAAAAATATTATGCTTTATCTCACAAAGGATTTTGAAATTTCAAGTATATCATACTTATCATCAACCACATCATAATGACATGAAAATATATACCTTTAGCGTCAACATTTCTAGAATTATCTGCCCTTTTAACTTTTTACTTCTTTAGGGATTCACTTCAAACCATGGTATTTACTTTTGACTTAAGGTAAATGTTCTTTGTCATCAGTCACTGCATGTACATAACAAGTTTCATAACTTTAGCATCTTTAAGAGTTATCTCTTCTTGAACTTTTAAAATGTTAAATGTACTTTCTGCAGTTAGTCTTATGATATTTGTTTCCAAAAGGATTGGCTTCAGGTCTCAAAGTGTTGTGTATAGGCTTCATATTCAATGACATTGTCATGCACATGGCTGCATGTTATGCTGTTAAAATGTTGACTGCTTTCTTGATACTTTCTGATTTACGCCATGTCGTATTTTAGCTTCTTCGCCTCAAAAGGCGAAAATGCCTAAACACGAAGGGATGACAAAGTTGGACTTTGACGTCTCCTTGTATTTTCGCTTTTTCGGATTTTCGAGGGAAAAAAGTGAAAATACAACAGATGAAGTGCGAAAATACGATACATAAAATTGGTCGTATATTCGCATTCCATCCATCGTATTTTCGCTTTTTCGCGTTAAAAATACAAAAATCAATACACAAAACACACGCATTTTCGCTTTTTTCGCATGGTTACAATTTCGCATTGTTGCATTTTCGCATTGTTACATTTTCGCATTCTTGCATTTGCGAAAAAATAAAAAAGATATAAAATGTAATTTTCATCTTAAAAAAAGGGAGTATGTAATGCTAAATTTAACTTTGATGATTAAGCTTGTCTTACATATTGTTTTATGTGTCAGAAAAAGCTTTTAAATAGATCATTTTTTATCGACTCTTTCTTAAAATTTGGAAGTTTTGAGTAAATATTCCAAATAAGCCCCTACTAACAAATTTATGCATTATTTTTCAAATGCCACAGAGTTCTCGTGATAACTCTGAAGATGTCCTTGAGTTCTTGTGATAACTTTTGTTATGTGCTTACAGCACGTTTTAGTCAATAAGTGTGTAAATCATATTTCACCAAAAATGGTTTAAATTGTTGGTTTTGAGCGTAATTTAGTTCAAAAAATATTTTTTCAGTTACATTAATGCGAATTCATATAGGCATTATAAAACCGAATTAATGCACTAATGTCGTTTGTCAAATATAGTTTTATGTCTTAAAATTCGTTTGAAACATAAACGCTGAATATACAGCAACTATACATTGTTCATGAGAAGATAGGCATATATATAGGCATTATTTCTGCGCATAATAGACATGCATGGTGACAACGTTAAGTCAGTATGTGCTAGATTGTTGTCAATAAAAAAATGCAAAAATATTTCAAAGCTTACACCTATATAATAATGCTTACATATATGAATACATGTACATAAAATCAACCGCCTTACTTAAGCTGAGCTTCCTTCAAGTAGCGGCTTAATAATTTGTATCATTTTATAACAGAACAGAACTGCTCTGTTCATTTTATACCATAATAAACAAGTATATAATCAGGATTTGCACCCACAATGTATAATCTTTTTATACATGAAAAAAATCAACCGCGGTTGACTCTCACTACCGATCTCTTCAACAAATTTGAACGTGCCCTACGGGTTCAAGCGAAAAAAGTTCGATGCTATTCGGAACTCGGCAAATGTGGGTATTCCGGTACAAACTTTTACCGTTTTTGCCTCACGGCGAACTGAGTAAGACAACCTGTTGTTCTTATTTTCGAAGCTGTAACTGTAAAAAAAATGTGTGTACCTACAGACTAGCTGGGAAAATCCCAAACTATTCTTCATTCCTAAGTAAGCTTTTATTACGGCAAAAGTAGCAGTTTCCACAACTAGGATTATATAAGGGGAATGCCCAGAAGAATTTTTTACTGTAAAAATGACAACGTACATGATATTTCTATAGTACATCTGGATAATTATTTTCAAGTAAATCATGCTCATTAAGTTTAAAGTGGGCTGCTTGTAAAGATATGGAATCCAACTTTGATAAGAAAAAGAGCTTTCGGGGAACAGCAACGCTCGAAATTCGAAAGAGTTGCCACAAGAGTGTTTCATTGAGTATAATAATGCTTACCTTTTGCCTCCGGTCCAAAATACAACATATACAATTAAAAAACAAGTTAAATGTTGATGCTGCACATCAAAGACGCCGCCAAATGATGTGAACAGTCACAGGTAATGTACAAAATCAGAATTGAAAATCGTTCTCTATTACAGTTGAATATCCGAAGCACTTATTAATTTTTTCTCCATGTTCTTGGTATGTGTCTGAAATTCTGAAATGTTTGTCTGTTGCGACAAAGATTGAAACGTCTGGTCGAAGCAAAATAAATTGGATAACAAGTGAAATTGAAATTATTGGTAAACTTAAAATAAATTCAAGACAATATGTGCCGAGAATATGTCCATTTAAATATTGGTGCGAATTGCATAATGTTCGAATGATTTTGAGGACGAACTGTCTGTTATTTTACAAATAGCGAAAATATGTCTAGTCTGGATTACCTGCCCTTTCTCTCCGTTCAATAGTACTTAATTTTATAGTACGACGGGAACCAGACTAAAATATGTCTGTAATATCAAATAATAGTTATGAATAAATTGATATATATATATATAATCAATTATTTGTTACGTATTATTAAACAAAAGATTGCATATTCGCCTAAAATTTAGGTATTGGACCACAAAATGTTATAAAAAAATCTAGGCTAAACCACAGGTGGCAGTATCAGTGTTTGGACACCCCACCCCTATCTGCCCCTGGACCCCTACTACAACCTTGAAAAAAAAATTCAACACTCTAAGGCTTACTATAAGGTACCAAATACAAAACCACCGATGAAATTATATAAAAAAAATTTCCACTATCAAAATTATAGTTATAGAAAGGTGAAAAGCCTACTATATGTTCATTTGCCAAACAATGTGGAACACGGGAAATCGTCGTTTCGGCGACTGAGGCGCATTCCGAAGGCATTTTGCTGCATCATTCATTTACATCAATGAAAAGAACTTGAATTCCACAGATTACTTAATGCAAGTTTAACGAATATCAATATTCTATAGATTTTTTTCTATTTCACATTATTTTTTGACTTGTCGCTGCCATTTTGGATTCTGATACCTGTGTGTTATACGCGATCTGATTGGACGTCAAATTTGGCTCGTCCAATCAGATCGCGTATTTCAACCCAGGTATCAGACTGCAAAATGGCTTCGACAATTCAAAAAATACCGTGAAACAGAAAAAATCGGAATGATAGTGATATTCGTAAGACTTGAATTAGATAAGCTGTGGAATTCTAGTTCTTTCTATTAATGTTAATGAACGATGTAGCGAAATCCTGCCGGAATGCGCCTCACTCACCGAAACGACGATTTCCCGTGTTCCACATTGTTTGGCAAATGAACATATACTAGGCTTTTCACCTTTCTATAACAATAATTTTGATAGTGGAAAATTTTTTTTTATATCATTTTATCGGTGGTTTTGTATTTGGTACCTTATAGTAAGCCTTAGAGTGTTGAATTATTTTTTTTCAGGGTTGTAGTAGGGGTCCAGGGGCAGATAGGGATGGGGTGTCCAAACACTGATACTGCCACCTGTGGGCTAAACAGAACAATCGCCGGTCACAGAATCCTTCAAAATAACCTATTGCAAATATTTGTAATACGTTTTAAGATAAGCGTACTTTTTTCACTCACTTAATCTGTTTTGTAACTTAAATGTTAATTATTTAAATGAATAACATGCCGCACACGTTTTGCCTGTTTTTAAAAAAATATATTTCCGCTGTGTCCGTAGCACCAAAATAATTTCCGTTGCACATTTTAGTGATACCTCTTGTTTTCTGCCCGTCATTAGATTATAGACGGGTCTCAACGGGTTTTAGAACGATCGATATATACCGGAAGACGGCATTTAGTGTGGTGCTCCATCTCACTCACTATAGACTGGCTCATTGGCAGGTTATTTATGAGGTAGATAAAATAAGATAATTACACGTAAAATGGTTTCCTGCGGGGAACATTTTTGATGATATAAAGATATTTCATTTAACTATCTTCAACATTGTTTGGGTGGGTGGATAAATAAACGTTTGCATCAGGAATATAGTTGACAGTAATCGATCAATATAGAAGAAGGTCTTTGGAAACTGGTGACCGTTAATGACCGGAGAAGGTCGAACATTATTTCTTTTTAAGAAAATGATTAAATAGGCCTACAATTTTATGAATAATTCCGAGCAAAAAAAAAGCAAACACAAGTTTTCGCAGAAAACATCTCTATTTATTATGGCAGATGCCACTACTGCCACTACGAATATTTTAATTTTGTAGATTTTCAGTATAAACAATTTATTGTTAGTAACATTTTGAGATACATATTAAAGAAACATTGATAATTTTCAAACACATCATTCAAGTTTTTCCACCTTAAACGGTATTATAATTATAGAAAATTAAAAATATCACGTAATGGTTTTTTGTTCTTAATTAGGTGTTATTCTGACTAGAGGATTATCCGTAACGTACCGGCAAACGGTATTTAGCCAGGTTTTCGAAAAAGTCAATTAACCAATCATGTACGGTTTACAGATCACATGCTCCTCCATGTACCGAAAACAGGTCACGTGCTCCTCCATGCCTCAAAAGTTAAACGCGTACCAATACCCTGCGGTCTCCAGACCGCAGGGAATAAAAAGAATATGATATTCAAACATTACACTTTCACTTCAGTTAAACGTTTATTTTAATCCTTTAAAGCTCTGTGACATGTTGTACATCAGAAAAGCTATTTTTATTAGAAAATTTGAAAAAAATTTGATTTTGTTAGAACAATAAAAAATGCACAAAATCAAGTCTAATATTTTTCCCCATTGCTATACGGACAAATGCATATTTGTCCACGCGCCGTCTAATAAAACATAATATGTTTAAAGTTATGTCATGTTATTATACATTTCATGTTTCATAATGGCATGTACAAAAATGCAACTGATCTTATTTTATCATCATCAGAAGACTGCGTTTAATTACAAAAATCTACGTATTCAAATCTACCATTATACCAGTTTAATAAAAATGGTTGTAGTTCATGTCTATATTTGTAACATTTAAAAATACATGAAATTCATATTCAAGACAGCGTGTATCGAAATTAACATAACAATATTGACAATAACGATCTTCCCTTGGAAGACCAATATGACATCCAGTTTCAATTAAACAAATCAAAAGCCATGTCTATATAACAAATTTTGAATAGAAAATGCCCAATTAATTCTTCCTACGCTATCATATTTTTTCAACATTAAAGTGACATTATGCCCATCCAAGGGTATATAGTGTCAGTGAACGGGTCAAGATCAAAATAAGTTTTCATTTTGTCATTATTCCCTTTAATTTTATAATTAAGTTCACATTAACAATAAATAACTCACATAACCAAATGAAATTTCTGTAAATATGCATTAGAACTTATATCTATAACGCTTGGTTTATAAAAGGAGTGGGACAGTCTTTTTATATTTTAGGCAGATTTATAATTTTATTTTGAACATTTTCCAATATCAACGGTTGGTTAAACACCATTTTGACAGTCAATCTTCTGAAATATAAAATCAATTCAGCTCTACTTGAATATGAAAATATGAGCATAATGTCACTTTAAAAAACAATGTCTTTGATATCTATTATCAGACATACATAAAAGTTTGATCCATTTTATACATTTGAAATGGTGGTCAATGCACAATGGAAGTCTACCACATTCTCCCAAAGCTACACAATCATTTACAGAAGTATAAACACCCAAGAAATCTTTACAATATTGAATCTGTATCAAAATTCAGCGTGCATGCATGCTGAACTTAAGTTTATTTTTGCATAAAATAGAATTCGTTTACCTACTACATCCCTATCTACACCCCCGAGACTATGTACACAAGGCAATATTGTTTTCGTAAATTTTGCTAAGAGGAGTAAAAGCAGCTCGAGTTGATGAGTGACCACTCAAAAACAAGTAGAGGAATTCTATATTTTGTATATAATACGGATTTGATACAGAAAATGTGTTTTGAGCTTGATTTAGTGGTTAATATCAACATCGCTCGCAAATGTCAACAAATAAACTACAATTTATCGCCAATTTTAACAAAAAGTATTCAATTTGCAAAAAATGTAAATAGATTTTTACTGCTCTAAAACCAGACAATCAGTTTCACAAAATAAAATTATTGTTTAGTTTGGAAAAATCGATTAAGTTATGATGGAGAAATAAGTTGAAACATTACCTCGGGTGAACTCGACTACACGTACCTTTTTACCAATCGCAACTACTCGGCCCTTTCCGTCAGTCTTCGGATAGGTATTCCGGTCTAACCTACGCTAAGAAACTAAACATGTAAACAAATAGTAATTTAATGCAGGGAGTTGTTGACACGTTTATTTCCAATATATGTAGTTAAAGTC
>NW_026854662.1:0-44812 GCF_026571515.1 Ruditapes philippinarum | reverse complement strand
CGCACTTCATCTGTAGAAAGTCTATATGCGGAAGCTGGGAACCATCGCTTTATCTTCGTCGTAAAAAAACTATCACTTCAATATGCAACTAGAATTTCATCTAATAGGAAAAATCCAGCTAAAAATGTTATTTTCAAACCAAGTTATACTGAAAAATTTTCTTAGCAAACCAAAGGAAATTAAACCATTAGGCATTCGTTTAAAAGATGATTTTAGATAAACTTAAAATTAATCCAGACAGTATCCTTCAAAAATGACGATGAGGATGTTCCACCTTGGACTTATAATTCCCCGGAAATAAATATTAACCTTTCAATATAAAAAAGGCATCAAATTCACCTGAATATTTCAAAGAGAAGTTTCTAGCAATTAAGGAAGAACATGAAGGATTTTAAACATATTTATACGGACGGTTTCAAAAGAAGGTTGCAAAGTAGGTGCAGCTGTGTTTGAAAATAATTTTACATCTAGTATGAGGTTACCAGATAATGCATCAATTTTTACTGCTGAAGCAAAAGCTATCGATTTAGCATTGTCATACATAGCACAGCATACCCACGATAAATTTGTGATTTTTTTCTGACTCGCTTTCTGTTTTTTAATATCCATTAAAAATAAAAAATCTGACAATATAATGGTAAAGAAAACTTCTTTTGCGATTTCATGATATACTTAAAACAAAAATATGTTAAATTATATTGGATTCCAAGCCATGTAGGAATACGAAGGAATGAAAAAGTAGATGCTTTAGCTAAACAATCATTAAATTTTCAAAAAACTGACTTATTGTTACCTGCTTGTGATTATAGACCGGCTATAAATAAACTCGTTATCATCTGAATGGAAAGCAAATTGGGACAATGCCGTTTTTAATAAACTTCACGATATAAACCCATCTCTTGATATGTCACCATCTCTATCTCTGTCAAACCGCCGTGATCAAACAGTTCTTCTTCGATGCCGATTGGACACACTAAAATTACCCACTCTTATCTTCTCACAAATGACAATGCCCCTTTCTGTGAAGGTTGTAATGAAAATTTTACCGTCAAGCATTTTCTTCTTGAATGCCATGATTTTTCACAGGCCCGTAATAGATTTTATTCTGTAAATTCACTCAAAGAACTTTTTAATACAATTCCATTAAAAAACATAATTGATTATTTAAAAGAGATAAACTTGTATTCTAGGATCTAATTGGCTCATTTTTATTGTCATTTACAATGTTTTACATAATATTTTAAGCCTATTATAGCATTCGGCACGATATGGCCAGTTATGTGTTGACGTGCCGTAAAAATCCAAACAAACAAACAAATAAAACTTGTGAATAACATCTTGTTTTATTTTTCGTTGTCGTTTTCTTATTCATGAAAGCATCCCCCATCCCCACTGAGGTTTCTGTATTTACTATCAAGTTAGTAATTTGACATTGATTTAAATAGATCGTATGGTGCTTACAATACCTTGTTTCTGATGACACGTCGTGCTGTTTCACTACATTAATCTTTAATTATTCATTACGACTCAGAAATGCTATTATTTTTGTTTCAGAAAAACTTGAAGTTTTAGGTATCTTGTAACAGTTTCCAAAATATACTCATTTGGCATTATCTTTGGCAATTTGTATAATAAAAGTGAATACGTATTTTGTATGGAAGTAAAAATACTTTTTTGTTTACATTTTGCTATGTTTGCCACACATTCTGTGCTACTTTCGTCAGGTGCTACACCTAACATGCTCTTAATCCATTATAAAAACATTATTAAACATATATTTGACATTTCTAAAGAATTATATACATGAACATAAGGATTTCTGACATGCCTTTAACTTGCATTATGAAGTGGAGAGAGGCATAGAACCTTATTTTTTGATAATCGTTATTATTACCCCTCACTTCTTTCGTAATGCAAATTTCCCATAGGCCTCTGGGAATTATTTTTACTCTAAATGCAAGTGTACCACGTGACTATGAATTTTGTACTGTTACATAGGTAACAGTATTTTTGAAGAGGTCACGTGGTCTATTTCCTTAATAAAATGAAATAAAATGGCCGCCATTTTTTCTCGATTCATTCTTATTTTCAACGTTAAACCCCGATAGGACATCAATTTCTCCTCTGGAGTCACTATGACACTCATAAAATTTAGTTGTTTGCACCCTGGTGTGCTTTTCGAGTATAAAATATCTTTTTGTTCAATAGTCAAAAAGTGAACATCCGTTTTCAACGGAAGTAATTGCAATATAAATAATTATGTGTCAAACTGGAACATGCAGACGTTTTAAGCATGCAACAGATTATTTAACAAATTTAATAAGTGAAACGTTACAGATATGTTGGACATAGGATATTATAATTATATTATTTTTAAAAGCTTTAGGAAAACAAATCCTTTGCCTCGCCAGTATGTAGAATTTCTCTAGCAGCTACTCAACCAGATCAGTATAGTTCTGTGGCTAGACTGTGGGATTTACAAGAGTTTTCAACTTAAATAGGATTACAAAAATGTTTTCTAAAGAATTAAAACTTCCTCTCAATAGTACTGCATGCGTCAATCATTAAATATCTTGTCTACTGGTACATTCCGTTAGAATAAACTTGTTTATCACATCATTTTTCTGTAAATATAATACTCAAATTTTATAATGCCTAATAATTTTAACTGTTTTCAGTTTATTAATAATATGTTTCAATAATGTACTTGTTTATTTTCATTTTTTTTTCTATTTTAATGAACTTTTGTTTGTTATTTTTAATATTTTCTAGCCTTTTCTTTTGTTTCTTCAAGTTTTATTTTTGTTTTAAAATTTATACAAATTTCTTGGATCTAAACGTTGAAATAAAAATAAGCTTCTACAATGCACATGTACCAGTTATTTAAAAAGATCAGTCCGTGGTGTAAAACTGATATATAAGACCTTAATTGAGGTGCAAAAGCCTAGAAATAAAAAGTTTGTAAATGTTACGTTAAACACTTGGGCACTTAAAACAGAAACATGTGGTAAAGATTATAAATAAATGTACTCAGAATAAGATTAAAACTCGATATTTTGTTATAATTCTGAACAATTTTTGCATGTTGTTTCAGATTTTTAAGTTATTGTTGTTGTTTCTTAAAGAGCTAAAATCTAGCAAACGGAGGAAATATTAAATATCCCAGTTAATGAAAAATTAACAGAAATGCAGAAGTAATTGGTATAGCTTTAAAGATGTTTTATAACGACGTAAAGGACCAAATGTGCTTAAGACGAAAACATCGCTTTTAAATCATCATATTTTAAAATGACTCTATTTAACACGTCGTTGTTAAGAAAGATGAAATGCATAGTGTCCAGCCGCTAGAATCATTAAAATCGTATTCTTGTAATATATATTGAACATGTTATTGTACATATAAAAATATGAATTTGCTGTAAGGCTTCAATTTTGATTCATTACAGTCATCATGTTCATTCAATGCCAACATATATAATTCATATTTCGAATTTTCCAGAAGTAATGGGTATTTTGTCTACATCTTCCAATCGAAACACAACAACGGTTTACCTTCTTAACTTATTTGTTTGCACCTGTCTTAAAATTAACCTATCCTTTATAGAAATACCCTAGGAATATCTCGGATGTAGGAAAGTCCATTATACAAATAGATAAGGTCGTTGACTTAAACAAATCGCGTCTTTGGATTCTCAAGTTTGTGGAAGCTAACTAGATTACTTACAGAACGTGTGTGTGTCTACTCAAGAGCCTGTTTGTGCCTTAAATAATTATAGAGGGGCATCTACGATCTTCCGCCACCAGTGAAGCTTTCAAAATCGCCAAATTACCTACACAGTGTTGGTGCGACGTTAAACCCAATCAAAAATAAAATCTCCGAGGTCCGCACTAAAAAGCGAAATCCTTAAAAGACAGATAAACTCTCATTCATCTGAGACTAGGCATAATATATACGATGTTTTGCTCGAAATATTAACTTTGACGTAATTTCGTTCATCTATTTCATTTAAAGACGTGCTGTTTTAAACAACGAATTCTTCGTTTATTGATACATTTCTTTTATAAAGCAAAGATAAACTGTATCGAGGTACAATATGATAAACACGATCAACAAGGAAAGGCAACGTTCAATGAACGCAACCCCCACACGACTCAGCATCAAGAACAACCGGCAAGGAGCCATAGAGTACCAGTAAGTGTAATTATAATAACCTTTGTCTTTTGTGATGAATTTGTAATAAAAACTTGTACATTATTAAATTTCAGATACTGACATTGGCTCTGTTGCAATGGAGGAACATGCTTTATCAGGATTTGCAAAAGTAAATACTTCACATAATATGACAAATGTTAGTCAGGTGACACTGGACCAGCAATTCGAAAAAGCATTTGGCGAAATTTCCTTTGGTTTCGGTAGTATAATTACCGTACTGAACTGCTTCTCCTTTTTTTGTTTGATCCGATATAGAAGTCATGTTACTGGTGATGGCTTCTGGCAACAACTTCTATTTCTCTGCACCACTGATATTTTGTCTGGACTTGGGTTATCTGTATTTTACGTTGGCTCATTACTTTCATTCATTCACTCGTCTGTATATTATTTCTTTTGCCTTACGGGTCTTGTTGTATTTCCTGTATCAGCAACATTATCATTGGGGAATTGTTGTATGATAAGTGTACAAAGATATATTAGCATCAGAAAAATTACACGACAGACGACAAAGTGGCATAGAGGGAGAACAATTTTCATGGTTTTACTCAACATTCTGCTTGTTATTGCTACTTTCGCGTCGTCAATGTGTATGGTTGTGATCAAATTTGGACTTCTATACGAGGAAATTTGCAATCAGCTCAACAGAATCGGCCAAAATGAGTACAAATCTCAATTTTTGCCAGGACCATCTGTGATCTGTATTATCTTTTTGTTGTGTATAAACATTTGTACAGTCTTGAGTATTTTTGAACTAGCTAAAGCAAAAAGGGAATTATTATCTGTTTCTTCGTTGTCCGAAGCTACTTTATACATCTATTTACGGCAAGTTCAAGATTTTCAATATGCAACGAAGACATTTATCTTCATAGTTTTAGGAATAAATCTCACTTTTGTACCAACGGTGATATTCGTACCACTTAGTATCGCGTTTGAAAACAACATGACAGCCGAAATTATTGAATTATTTACGATATCTGGCTGTTTAAATGCATTGCTAAATCCTTTTGTGTATATGTCAAGAATGAGAAACTTTCGACAGGCAATATGGCATGATACCAAGAGGTTGTTTCGTACTTAATATTAACATCAAAAAGAGCATCAGGTGTTGTTGGTACGTTATCTTGATCACCTTTCTGTGAAGGTTGTAATGAAAATTTTACCGTCAAGCATTTTCTTCTTGAATGCCATGATTTTTCACAGGCCCGTAATAGATTTTATTCTGTAAATTCACTCAAAGTAACTTTTTTAAAAAATTCTTAAAAAACATAATTGATTATTTAAAGAATAACTATAATTGGCTTTTTATTGTCATTTACAATGTTTATACATAATACTTTTTTTAAGTTTATGGCCAGTTATGTGTTGACGTGCCTAAAAATCCAACAAACAAACAAATAAAACTTGTTGAATAAATTTGTTTATTTTCGTTGTCGTTTTCTCATTCATGAAAGCATCCCCATCCCACTGAGGTTTCTGTATTTACTATCAAGTTAGTAATTTGACATTGATTTAAATAGATCGTATGGTGCTTACAATACCTTGTTTCTGATGACACGTCGTGCTGTTTCACTACATTAATCTTTAAATTATTCATTACGACTCAGAAATGCTATTATTTTTGTTTCAGAAAAACTTGAAGTTTTAGGTATCTTGTAACAGTTTCCAAAATATACTCATTTGGCATTATCTTTGGCAATTTGTATAATAAAAGTGAATACGTATTTTGTATGGAAGTAAAAATACTTTTTTGTTTACATTTTGCTATGTTTGCCACACATTCTGTGCTACTTTCGTCAGGTGCTACACCTAACATGCTCTTAATCCATTATAAAAACATTATTAAACATATATTTGACATTTCTAAAGAATTATATACATGAACATAAGGATTTCTGACATGCCTTTAACTTGCATTATGAAGTGGAGAGAGGCATAGAACCTTATTTTTTGATAATCGTTATTATTACCCCTCACTTCTTTCGTAATGCAAATTTCCCATAGGCCTCTGGGAATTATTTTTACTCTAAATGCAAGTGTACCACGTGACTATGAATTTTGTACTGTTACATAGGTAACAGTATTTTTGAAGAGGTCACGTGGTCTATTTCCTTAATAAAATGAAATAAAATGGCCGCCATTTTTTCTCGATTCATTCTTATTTTCAACGTTAAACCCCGATAGGACATCAATTTCTCCTCTGGAGTCACTATGACACTCATAAAATTTAGTTGTTTGCACCCTGGTGTGCTTTTCGAGTATAAAATATCTTTTTGTTCAATAGTCAAAAAGTGAACATCCGTTTTCAACGGAAGTAATTGCAATATAAATAATTATGTGTCAAACTGGAACATGCAGACGTTTTAAGCATGCAACAGATTATTTAACAAATTTAATAAGTGAAACGTTACAGATATGTTGGACATAGGATATTATAATTATATTATTTTTAAAAGCTTTAGGAAAACAAATCCTTTGCCTCGCCAGTATGTAGAATTTCTCTAGCAGCTACTCAACCAGATCAGTATAGTTCTGTGGCTAGACTGTGGGATTTACAAGAGTTTTCAACTTAAATAGGATTACAAAAATGTTTTCTAAAGAATTAAAACTTCCTCTTAATAGTACTGCATGCGTCAATCATTAAATATCTTGTCTACTGGTACATTCCGTTAGAATAAACTTGTTTATGACATCATTTTTCTGTAAATATAATACTCAAATTTTATAATGCCTAATAACTTTAACTGTTTTCCGTTTATTAATAATATGTTTCAATAATGTACTTGTTTATCTTTCATTTTGTTCTATTTTAATGAACTTTTGTTTGTTGTTTTTAATATTTTCTAGCCTTTTCTTTTGTTTCTTCAAGTTTTATTTTTGTTTTAAAATTTATACAAATTTCTTGGATCTTAACGTTAAAATAAAAATAAGCTTCTACAATGCACATGTACCAGTTATTTAAAAAGATCAGTCCGTGGTGTAAAACTGATATATAAGACCTTAATTGAGGTGCAAAAGCCTAGAAATAAAAAGTTTGCAAATGTTACGTTAAACATTTGGGCACTTAAAACAGAAACATGTGGTAAAGATTATAAATAAATATACTCAGAATAAGATTAAAACTCGATATTTTGTTATAACTCTGAACAATATTTGCATGTTGTTTCAGTTTTTTAAGTTAGTGTTGTTGTTTCTTAAAGAGCTAAAATCTAGCAAACGGAGGAAATAATATATATCCCAGTTAATGAAAAATTAACAGAAATGCAGAAGTAATTGGTATAGCTTTAAAGATGTAAAGGACCAAATGTGCTTGAGATGAAAACGTCGCTTTTAAATCATCATATTTTAAAATGACTCTATTTAACACGTCGTTGTTAAGAAAGGAGAAATGCATAGTGTCCAGCCGCTAGAATCATTAAAATCTTATTCTTGTAATACATATTGAACATAAAATTGTACATATAAAATATGAATTTCCTGTAAGGCTTCAATTTTGATTCATTACAGTCATCATGTTACATCAATGCCAAAATATATTGTTCATATTTCGAATTTTCCAGAAGTAATGGGTATTTTGTCTACATCTTCCAATCGAAACACAACAACGGTTTACCTTCTTATCTTATTTGTTTGCACCTGCCTTAAAATTAACCTATCCTTTATAGAAATACCCTAGGAACATCTCGGATGTAGGAAAGTCCATTATACAAATAGATAAGGTCGTTGACTTAAACAAATCGCGTCTTTGGATTCTCCAGTTTGTGGAAGCTATCCAGATAACTTACAGAACGTGGGTGTGTCTACTTAAGAGCCTGTTTGTGCCTTTAATAAGTATAGAGGGCATCTACGATCTTCCGCCACCAGTGAAGCTTTCAAAATCGCCAAATTACCTACACAGTGTTGGTGCGACGTTAAACCCAATCAAAAATAAAATCTCCGAGGTCCGCACTAAAAAGCGAAATCCTTAAAAGACAGATAAACTCTCATTCATCTGAGACTAGGCATAATATATACGATGTTTTGCTCGAAATATTAACTTTGACGTAATTTCGTTCATCTATTTCATTTATAGACGTGCTGCTTTAAACAACGAATTCTTTGCTAATTGGTAAACCTTTTCTAATAAAGGAAACATAAACTGTTTCGAGGTACAATATGATAAACAAGATCAACAAGGAAAGGCGGCGTTCAATGAACGCAACCCCATCACGACTCAGCATCAAGAACAACCGGCAAGGAGCCATAGAGTACCAGTAAGTGTAATTATAATAACCTTTGTCTTTTGTGATGAATTTGTAATAAAACTTGTACATTATTAAATTTCAGATACTGACATTGGCTCTGTTGCAATGGAGGAACATGCTTTATCAGGATTTGCAAAAGTAAATACTTCACATAATATGACAAATGTTAGTCAGGTGACACTGGACCAGCAATTCGAAAAAGCATTTGGCGAAATTTCCTTTGGTTTCGGTAGTATAATTACCGTACTGAACTGCTTCTCCTTTTTTTGTTTGATCCGATATAGAAGTCATGTTACTGGTGATGGCTTCTGGCAACAACTTCTATTTCTCTGCACCACTGATATTTTGTCTGGACTTGGGTTATCTGTATTTTACGTTGGCTCATTACTTTCTTTCATTCATTCACTCGTCTGTATATTATTTCTTTTGCCTTACGGGTCTTGTTGTATTTCCTGTATCAGCAACATTATCATTGGGGAATTGTTGTATGATAAGTGTACAAAGATATATTAGCATCAGAAAAATTACACGACAGACGACAAAGTGGCATAGAGGGAGAACAATTTTCATGGTTTTACTCAACATTCTGCTTGTTATTGCTACTTTCGCGTCGTCAATGTGTATGGTTGTGATCAAATTTGGACTTCTATACGAGGAAATTTGCAATCAGCTCAACAGAATCGGCCAAAATGAGTACAAATCTCAATTTTTGCCAGGACCATCTGTGATCTGTATTATCTTTTTGTTGTGTATAAACATTTGTACAGTCTTGAGTATTTTTGAACTAGCTAAAGCAAAAAGGGAATTATTATCTGTTTCTTCGTTGTCCGAAGCTACTTTATACATCTATTTACGGCAAGTTCAAGATTTTCAATATGCAACGAAGACATTTATCTTCATAGTTTTAGGAATAAATCTCACTTTTGTACCAACGGTGATATTCGTACCACTTAGTATCGCGTTTGAAAACAACATGACAGCCGAAATTATTGAATTATTTACGATATCTGGCTGTTTAAATGCCTTGCTAAATCCTTTTGTGTATATTTCAAGAATGAGAAACTTTCGACAGGCAATATGGCATGATACCAAGAGGTTGTTTCGTATTTAATATTAACATCAAAAAGAGCATCAGGTGTTGTTGGTACGTTATCTTGATCAATTCTACTTTGTGAGCTAGAACATTCATGACGACCGCCCATCAACCCACACACATACAAATAAAATTTGGATTTCAGACATTTTAAACATATTTCATAACCTGAAATTTATAGCGCAGTCATATGTTTCTTAAAGCTGTACTGAAATACAAACACCCATAAAAGAGGCGGGAATATCCCACCAGCTTATAAAGATAATTTATCATACTGATGTTGGTTATTGTGAGTATCGTGCATTGTAGTGACTCATCTCTTTCTGTTACAATATTTTTTACTTTTTCAATTTCGGTCAAATGATAATTCTGAAATGAGGGAAAAACTTATATCTTACAATAAATATCATGAACTTTGTATTCTGTAATTAACCTTCTAGATTTTAATGCTTATACATCTTTATACAGCTTAGCTTTGTAGGTCATTTCATGAATTTATTCCATGATTTAATTTACTAAGGTTTCAGAAAAGCTATAAAGATTTCAGCGACTGTATGTAATGTATGAATGAATACATACTTATCATTTTATTTGTTTCATATCTCTCCCCTCTTTTCACCGCACTTGTACACTCTCTCCATTTTTAGTTCGGTGCCTTCTAGGCGCCCTACCGGTGTGGCTAGATTGTATCGGCGGCTGCGTTCTGTGAATATCGCCTTACCTTATCTTTTTATCATGCAAAAAGTAAGAAAGTGACCAGTCGTAGGAAAGAACGGATGAAATAACTCCCTTTATGGCATAATATCTTACTGGAAACATGTTCTTGGTTATCATGCCTTTGACAGTTGTATATATTTCATTTTGATGTTGTCATTACTTCTGTTGTCTTGATGTGTCTTTCATCTTGCTTGTATATTTTTTGTGAACAAATAAAAACAAACTTTATAATTGTATTCTTATCTTTTTATCCTTGATATCTTTTTTATATTCACATCAATTTTATCTAAACAAGATCCTGTATGTTGTAATAAAGGGTGTAACAACACTTATAATAAGTGAAATTTTATTTATGTATTTTTATATAATTTTTCTTCTAAAACAATGTCAAACATGTTATAATATGTTAAATATATACTGATAAATGTTCATACGCATCAAAAGTAATCATTAAAGTGTATGCATTCATTTCTTATTTGAAATTTGGCTTAGACATTATCAATAATTATGTTTAATTACCTATCTTTATTTCTTTATTAACATGAAATGTAAATTAGGTAATATCTTTACAAATAATGCTTTTGGAATAAATCTTTTTAATAAATTTTTATTTATTATCATATTTATTAAGTCATCAATAGAGAAAAGGGAATTATAGTCTTCATCATTTCTTGAAGTAAAATTAATATGTTCTTTCTCAGCTATACATTTGTGTTGTTGAAATTCATTTGAATAATTGTTTATAGAAGAGTTCTTTTCAAATGTTTTAGCCAAAGTTTCTGCAATATCAGTTTTTGTTTTGGCATATTGGACATCACCAGTTTTTAAGTGATTAATTGGACTCTTTTTATACTTACCACTTATTTTCCGTACGGCATCCCAGACTTTCTTAATAGGAGTATTTGAATTAATATTTGAAACATATGATTGCCAGGATTGGTGTTTAGACAAACGAATTGATCTTCTAGCTTTAGCTCTAAATATTCTATAATTTTCAAGGTTTTCTGTTGTAGGGCGATGTTCAAACTTTTTTAGTGAAGCTTTCCGTATGCAAACACCTTTTTTATATTTCATCGTTAAACAATGGCTTTTTGATTTTGTTACTATTATTTTTTGTTAATGGAACAACTTTGCAGGCAATAGTATGTAATGCTGAAGAAAAACGTTTCAGCTATATCCACAGAAGTCAAATTTAATATAGTAAAAACTTAAAAAATCTTCTTTGAAAAAAACCCAAATAGCTGGAGTTAAGATATAAAGCATGAAACATTTTCTAGTGAGTGCCTACAAAGTTTGTTCAAATAAAAGCCCTGGGGTCAAAATTGGCCCTGTCCCGGGTCACAGATATCACAAGTATGAAATATGATGAACAAGATAAACAAGGAAAGGCGGCGTTCAATGAACGCAGCCCCAACCCGGCCCAGCAACAAGGACCAGAGGCAAGAAGCCCAGAAGGACCCCCCCCCCCAAAAAAAAAAAAACAACAAAAAACAGGACATGGCACAAGGCAGAGCACAGGCAGACAAACGTGAAGCTCGCCTACATAATTACATTAACTTTAACAATATTCATTTACATTTTACTATTTTTATTGGACTTGTTTTAATGATTCAGAATGGAAATCTTTTATATATAGATTGTGCATCATGTTACTATTACGTATTTCACTAACTACACGCGTCGTGTCCCTTGTAACACTGTCCGGTACGTGAAACGGTACTTTTATCGAAGATGGAGAATAAAATTGTACATTCACTTCAAAATTAGTGCCTGTTGTGCGGAGATTGACTCAAACAGTTACCACATTTCTCTGTTTGAATTTCAGATGCATTTATTTACAAAAGGTCTAAGTAAAAAGTATATATCATTTGTAACATACATGATGAACATATTGATCTAATAGTAAATTTCGTTTTACTTCATAATTATGCATTTATTCTTCTTTTACTATAAATCGCATTTGTCTAAATACACAGATTATGAATGACATTACCTTCTTGTCATTTGACGTTTCTCCATCTTGAGTAGACGCACGCAAAATCTGCACCGTTTCAGGCAATAAACAGTTTGTAACACATGATGAAAATAATTTCAAGTATGTTTTTTATAATTCCTTCAATTAGATTAATAGATAAATAATTTTGTGTATGTAAACGGAAATAAAAAAAAGAACACTATTTACAAAAATGTATCGCTCTGGCAGTTCTAACATGGGTGCGTCGGGGGCTGCGTCCTGTGAACGCTGCCTTTGCCTTGTTCATCTTTATCCTCGTATCTTATACAGTACTTATGACCTACAGAACTTCTGACCTTTGATGACCAAAACAGGCGAATATATAATGACGCCCCCTCCGAATGGATGACCGAAGAATGGAAATGAAAGCATGATTTACAAAACCCATAGATGACACAATTGTCAGTCTCCAACGAGAACTCTTAATCGTTGTAAAAATACTTTATACGGCAAGGTTGCAGTGAACCAAATTATCAAAAATAGCCAATTAGAGAGTACGGACATTACATAGTACCCATAGTTGTTACAAGAAACAATTTGCTTATTTTGCGCTGTCAAATTGAGCTGACTTAACTATGTATTTCAAAACAATTACTATCAAAATGGCAATTGACCAATACCTCAAACTGAAAATGTTTAAAATAAAGACTGTCATAATTTTAACATGATCCTAAACATTTATGGAAAATGTTAAAATGGTTTTACTTTACCCGCCCACTGACCTTTAACTCTTGAATGTGCATGATATAACTTTTATTTTAGTAAAACTAGATTCTAAGCGCCGTTTTTTCTACTACCGTTTTACAACTACTACTACTAACATAACCGCCACCCCTATTACCATAGAATTGATTAAAACCACCAAATCTACAATTATTTTAGCGCAACAACCATCACAACTACTATATCTACCACTTTTACCACTATAATTAACACGAACAATACTCAGACATCTATGATCACCACTACCACTACCTCCACCACTACCACAGTTTCACCACTTTTACAAATAGTATTACTAGCACTTTTTTTAATACGACCACCACCACTACAACTCATACTACCGTTAAACCCTCCGCTACCATAAGTCTTCAGCTGCCCTTAAACAAATTGTCAGTTTTAAAGAGGACCTTTATCAACATCGACAATTTGTTAATTATAGCTTGCAAAGTGTTCTTTATGTGTACATATAGACAAAGAAGATATGTTTGAAATACAATGCCAGTTTGTTACAAGGTGAACAATATCTGGACCCATGTTCAATACGCATATCTGCCCTAAAATATATCTTCTCATTCTTTTTATGTACATATATTCAATAAAAGGGACATTTCTTATAAGCAAACTAGAATTGTTACCTTCGTAAAATGTGTTCTACATTAAGCCTTTGTTGGAACCGCAAGCGAGACAAATAAGAAACAAGAAATAAGATTAGGTTTAATGATTTAATTTAACTGCTAGACGAAATGAAATAGCATTTAAGAGATTGTTCACTTTAATTTCAGGGGAAAAAATCAAATTTAAATCTAGACTCTAAATGATGAATCGCCTTCAAGATTTTCTCTAAATCGGACCCTTGATATTAAAGTATTTTCCTTATATATCGTTTTATTAATAGAATTATTGAACCGATACAGGGAATCACAATTATTTGGTTGAGGTTCTATTCATCATTTGTCTGTGGAATATTAGAAAATGTGTCAGGTACAAGTCCGTGCTTCATAAACGTTATCCGTCAGCAACACGTATGTTTATTCCATGATGCAGATTAAATAATAGTTTCATTGGCATCCCGCAAAGCAAAATCATAGTAAGTATAACAAAATCAGGTCATGTGCATGTTTTGTATCATTCAGTGTATTACTGAATTCAAAAATTAAGAGTCACCTTGCAAAGTTAAACCTAAACCTTTCATGAAATACTTAATGTGTACGTCTTATATTGATTTTATCTATTAATTTAATTTTCAAAGTTATTTCACAGCATACAAATTTATAATTATAAGAAATATGTGCAACCACATACACTTCTACATAGATAAGTCTTCTTTTAAGAGCTAACAAAACTCTAACTATGTAGCAGGAGGCTAATATTGCTTCTCCTTTTTGTATGATTTATGCAAATGCTGACCTTTGATGACAAGACAGACAAATAAATAATGACGCCGACTCACGAGTCTGACATATAATTATAGATGTTGACATGATTTCTTTAAGAAAATGGTCGGTCTGCAATTTAAGTAATTGGCAAATCAATAAAAGAATGGTTAACAGTTTACAAGATTAATAAATAACAATTCTGACTGTCCTTAAACTAATATTTTTTGTGGTTTTCTTTCGTACAGTTTTTCCTGCATTTACAGAAACAGGAGATATTACTTTCGATCTGAAAATTGTAAATACTTCAAACATTTTATCCAAAAAGATACTTGTTACTCAAAATGATTTCGAAAAGTTTGCTTTTGAGTGAATAAATAAATGTATAGATATAAATATAAAAATGTGTCTGCAATCCAATTTAATTTTCGAATTTAAATTATTGAAAGAACACATAAGGTATGAAATGTATTTTACTAAGGCCTGTTGGAATCCACTTTCGAGTGTTCGCCGACTGCATTCTTGACTATTCGGAAAAAAAACTCTTGTACATTCGTCTTATAAACATAACTGACATCACTTGTGATTCAGCAGTACTGTTACTGATTCTGCCATCAATAGCGGTTAAAAATAGATCGCCGCTATGGTGATAAAAAAAATAACATTACAATATACAAGCTACAAATAACTTAGATATTTAAAAGTGCCAATTTGTTGTGTGTTATGACTGTATTACTGCAAATCTTGAGTATAATTTTTATTAATATATATAATATGCTAAGAATCCCATTTTATAACATATACAAGTTGCGTTTAAAAGAATGTACCTGATTTATTGAAAAGGTTGATATTATGTTATTTAATTGTCTTGAAAATTGATCCTGTTTATTTATAAAACGTGGTATTAAGAACCGGGTTAAATAAATATTTAAGAAGACTTCCTAATATATGGATGTCGGATAAAATCAAACATTTAAGATATGTTTTCTGTGAGCGCTAACCCTGCATATACCATGACTGAACCTTCACCCAAAATAATCATGTTCTGCAACACAAACTGTTGCACAGTGCGCATTCTCCGAACATTAGCTCACCAGTCTGTAAAGTCCACACATAACCTTGACCCATCTGTGAAAATTATTGGGGTTCAGAATTTTGGATTACATGATTCCATGTCCATTCCAAACAGTTTTAAATATGCTACCGTGACAATGGGATGCGAATTGCATGCCATCGTGATCTAATCACTGCTTCATGTAATCGATGTCTACCGGCTTATGTACTAATATGCACACCAGAAGCATTCAAACGTTGTTGTATTACTACGGAAGCAATGGCACCGATCTTTCGAGACATCGATCTTTAGCGTACGTGGTAAAGCGTTCTCAACCTCCGACATGCAAAGGAAATACTTTTGACAGTTGTAAGAAATCGAATATAAATTCATGAGAATTCGACCTGGGACACGCAATTGTCGATGTAACGACCCAGCTGGAAACATTCGAATGTCCTATTCATCTCAAGCTCGCTTAGATAACTTCGTTTCCCTCGATTTGCCATTATAAAATTGAATTCTGTAAACGAAACCTTAGCAAACTTTGAGTTGTATATATAGTTGCACGTGGTGATATTTTTTAATATTTTCAAATGTAATTATTCTAAGGAATACAGTGATAAAGAACAGCCATTCAGCTTATTCTGAGGGGCATGTAAAAAAACGGATTAAAGATTATGATTTAGCTAATAAAATGAAGAAAACCGGAATCTCTAAAGAACGACCGAGACGACAAAAATGAAGATGTTGCATGTTCGGTTTCATTGAGCATTTTTATTGGTGGTAATGGTAACTGCAAGCTACCTTCCACAGCCGGATGTAATCGTACTAAAAATGTGCTTTTGACCGTGAAAGTTAAGGTCTAAAATGAGGCATTGCAATTGGTCTAAACTTTTATTTAAACAGAGCTATTCATTCCTTTGGCAGTAGTTTCAACCATGTATTATCAGTCAGAATCAGTATCGTCATAACAAGATTATATTATTACATTAGTTCACGAGATGACAGATTATTTGACAAAAATCTGGTAGAAAGGGGGGGGGGGAGATATCTCGAAAAAAAATAATTTAAAACAACAACAACAAAAAAGCAATAAAAACAATATTAAGAATTTATACTAAAACTGCCCTCATATGTCTGTCCAAAGGAAAATAACATCACTGCAGTAAATACGGGACACAGTTCTACATCGCTGACACCCGGCACATCACATTTGTAGGTGTAAAAAAGTCAATTTATTCGTTGCTAGAGATAATGTAAATAAAGTTCGCCGACGGAAAAAGTAAATTAAGTATAAGGGACGTATAAAAGAGACATTAAATTAACTCTTAATATCTAATGTTTTTAAGAAAATGTAGACTAAAATTTCGGAACATAAAATTTACAACTTATATTTATACTAAATACGATAAACAATTGATGAATTTAATAACTAGTAACTTATCCACGAATCAGAATTGAAATTAATGAATTTTCCACTTATCCGGGATAGAATGAATACTAAAAATGTAAATTGGACCTGGTAATTTCTGAAACTAGAAGGCACACATAAGCGGATTAAAAATCGCATTGACAAGATACTTTTAAATTTGTCCAGACATTTCTCAATGTCGTTTTTTTTCTAAAATGGAAATTATGAAATATATAGAGTGAAATACACAAACTATTTTAAAGATTTGTTAGTGACGATTAATGATATTAACACATCTGAATGTTCACAGTCCAGGTTTATCCTTATTTTTATAATAAGATAAAACATGCATTTAAAATATAAAAGAGCAAGGTTCACTAAGCACCAAAAATGGCCCCATCTTAGATATTGATAAAAACCTAAAGGTGTATAGTACAATGTGTTACATTTTCAAAATAGACATTTATTAGGCATTTCTGGTTACTATGACAACATAATGACGTCATAATTAGAGCACCTGCTTAATTCAATTAAATCACAAATTTGACGACAATTTTCATACAAGACTGATAAATTTGTCTGTTTGACTGAATTAAACTCATAAAGATAGCAATATATTTCTTATATATTGTAAACAAAATTAAAGTTAAGTTAAAATTAGACTAGTGTGTCACAAAACTAATATAAAAGATAAATGGGGCTCGTTTCGGATATTCCAAATTCGGATATTTAGAAATAAAAATGTGCATGCATATTATTTTTCGCCTAACTAAATGTATTTATTTTTACTTTTATAAATACTGTAAGTTTGTTCATTTTTTAATAATAAATGTCTAATTTGCTTGTTATATTCATCTACTTCTTACATTACGCTTAAAATAAGGGTGTATAGAATCAATCGCAATTTTAACGGCCTTTTTAGTCAGTCTTTAGACAAGGACGTTGAACATAATAATAATAATGATGATAATTATTATTATCATTATTATCATTATTATTATTATTATATTATAATAACACAAAACAGATAGGTATTTCTGTCTAACCTAACTAAACTTACACTGAGTAACTATATACATGTAAGCAAATAGTATAATGTAAATACTAGGAGTTGTTGACTTATTCCGATGTATAGTGTAAAAGTCCGCCTAAATTAAGTAAATTTATAGATATAAAAGTACGTTAGAATTTTTTTGTCAAGTAAAAATAATGTTTGACTGTATGCTCTTTCGGAGTATACGTAATATTTGATACTGAACTGCAAATTCGATACTATTTTCTTTTATGAATTATGATACAGCCAAATCCAGAAAACGATTTGTGTTATTTATAATTATGGAAATCAGACATTTTTATTACAATAATGTAATGATCCATGACGATATGAGAACTGAGAAAAAACAAGAGCTGTCACAGAACGTGACAAATGCCCCTGAAGGATTCTAGTTCTAAACCAACTATTACAGTCATGTTAAGTGTGGTGGTAAAAATTGACAAAGTTTGAACCCCAGCAGTGAACTATAAGTTATACAAAGAAACCTAGGTCTTGTTCACAACACATTGTCCATCTATGGTGACTTTATATTTTTAAAAATAAAAATTGAAACTTTCATGTATATACGGAAGTTACAGAGCGGACACAACAACCACCATTTATATGTATATAACATAAATATTGAAAAAGTTTAAACCCCAGCAGTGACCTTAAACTAAGGCGTAGGAACACGGGTCTTAAGGGCAACACATCATACATTTATGATAATTTCATATGTGAAAATAAAAACTATAATCCTTTCATGCATATTATTTTCAGAGCAGACACGACCATATCTGCCTATTTTTTTTTTATTAATATCAAAATTAACAAAGTTTGAACCCCCACAAGTACCTGGACCTAAGTCATAGAAACCAGTCTTGTTCGCAACACACCATACATCTATGGTTATTTCTTATATGAAAGAAAAATTAAAATCCTTTCGTGCATACTGAATCAGAGCGGACATGACCACCACTGCCTATATGTATAAAGCCTGAATGACTGACGGAATGACAGACTGACAGACGGACGGTTCGATTTTAATATGCCATCCTTCGAGGGCATAAAACATTTATTTACATGTATTCATAATTTATGTGACATAAAACAACTCTAAGTAAAGATTTGGTTTATATCATTCCAATATGCCCTTACATCTACATAATGAGTGTAAATTAAACACTTAACATAAGGAAGCCTACAATCAAAAATTTAATTTAGCATTGTCTCTTTTACTGTTACTTTTAACGATTTTCTTTCACACTGTATTGAATGGCTATCAATTTCAAAATACCGCTACATGATCAGCAAGATTATCAGCCCATTTTCTCACTCCTGACTGAGTCTCACAACTTCTCATGGTGTCCATATGCGAGATACCATGTAACGGTGGAGACATCGGAACACATTCAAACTACGTGTGCACCAGCCATAAGAAAGGCAGTTTTACACATCAATGCTGTCATTCGTGTAGATAATCCAATTCATGTAGTAATTGCTGCTTACATGTTTGCTCTGCAATTTCGTGCACAAAATAAAAGGATCCTTTTGAATTGTGAAAAAGGACAAGTCAAGACTTTCTGTCTATTTATTCTTGGAAACAGCTAGAGCTTAATAACATGCTTTTTTCTCATCCTGGGAAAGTGTACTGAAGACATTTCGTCCGTTGACTCCTAACATACTTCCTGCTTTGGCAATTTCTTGTGAATATTTTTTAATGAGAATAATACTAAATTAATAAGATTTGAAACTTCTTGTTGAATTTTTAAGCAATTAAATGTCTAACAAATCTTTAATACCTTAATAACTATGAAATAGCACTGACTTAAAATGCTTAAAATCTGAAGGAATAAATACATTAATGAAATAACATATTATTTACTGAAAAAGCACTATCTATTTTATTAATTATTAAAATTAAAAAAAAAAAAAAAAAAAAAAAAAGAATTCATGATCAAGGTTTTGAACTCAATTCTCCTGGGTGAGAGGCTCCCATGCTACCACTGAGCTAATGCCACATTCCGAGATGCTATGACATCATTTAACAAGTAGTTTTACATATACATCAATGCAGATGATGTGGAATTATAAAGTTTAAATACTCTATATACAGTATCTTTAAATTGTTTTGAGACTTGCGATAATTTTATTTTCACAAAGTAAATTGAATTCTTCTTATCTACCTTTTAAAAAGACATAAAAACCTCTTAATCACTGTGTGTTAAACGACCACAGTTGTATGTTGTTGTTGTTGTTTTTTTGTGAGGGCGAAAGAACCGGACCCAGATCAAGTATTCAGCAATAAAATAGCTTGAACAGCATAACTTCTTTCAATGAATCAATAAAATTACATAACAACACCTTGCTAATTCTAAGAATGAAATATTTAGGGCAAAAGTAGAATTTCAGCATTTATTTATAAGCGTTTACATATAATTCTTTTAACCTGCCAGAGTTTTGTTTACAACTGTTACAGTGGAAACCGTCGAACTCGTACCAAAACATAATCGTACTAATTTTAGTGAAAGTGCCTTTAATTTACTTGAAATGATTTTCCTGCAAACATTTATTAAAATATATGTTATGAATCATATTTCAACAACTTAGAATAAAAATTAATAATGTTGAGTGCAATATACATGCTCCATTGTTTGCATTTACTGAAATTAATGCCAGAAAATGACGTTTAGATATTAGATAAAAATCTTATTTTGGAATAGAGCACAGGCAAGCCCCAACTTTATATTGATATAGTTGAAGCCTTTGATACATTACAACACAATGGTGTAATGATTTTGTTGGGGCTGGACTGTGCTGATACTTTAATTTTCGTTTAAAACACCAAAAATACGTGAATTTTCCTAATTTTGCTGGAAATAGGGGTATTTCCATAGAAAATAAATCATACTAAATGTAAACATATGTCTATAAATTCATAACTTTTTAACAGTTTAAGGATTGAACTTATAAATAAAACCTAAAAACAAGAACTTTTCATCAAATTATTTTTTGCCAAAATCTTGGGCAAAAATCCATGGTTAGTGAACCTAGCTCTTTGTGAAGTAATTTACACATTGCAAACGGTACTTACAATTCAATATACCAAAATAGAGGTCAAAATATGCAAAATAGCCCTTACTGTGTTAGTCATTATGTACAAATACGGTGATAAATACTGCAAAATCAGTCACTAATCGAAGTTAACATGTAAATTATTACTTAAATATTTTTACATTTCTTAACATCTTTGTGCATTTTGCTCCAGTTTGATGTTTTTGAGATATTTCGACTCATCTAGTGGCATGCAATTGTAACATTAATAACATTTTGAAATTTGGAATGTATCTAAATCGTTTATGTTTTTGATATTTTATAAATCTGTATACTAAAAAAAGCATTGCATTCTTCACAAATATTTATTAAACATTTTATCTATAAAGTCTCTAGCTGACTTTTCTAATACACACTGAGAGGATTACTAAACACTAATCTTAAAAAATAGTTACTGAATGCGATTGTTGATGGTATAAATAGCGCTTAACGTCATAAACATTATTTAATTAGCTTTTTGTACTAGGACCATAGGAGACAAAACACACAAAACAGCTGGTTTTTTAATTAACAGAAAGGCTTTCCTTCAAAACTTGTGCAAAACTATGGTTACATGGACATCATTCTGAGATTAAGCTCTGCTGTTTTGTTAATCAACTGACTTTAAGTCAAATATGACACAAAGTCGAAAATTTCAAATAATTACTTCAGTCAGCCAAGGAAAAAATCTCTGAAAAAATCTCTATGCGCCCTCACAAAAATGCATGTGCAAGATACTCAAACACTGAAGACGGAAATGATTGACTATTTGGTGTGTACTGTTATTCAACTTGATAGTGGTGACTGACCGTCCGTTTGTATTGGAAAATGCTAAGGATAAAGTATTGATCTGCCTTAAATATAAAACAATCGCCCAACCCTTATATGAATAAAATATTACAAGCAGATTTCGATGGACATTTACAGAAACTTCCTGCTCCTTGTGAATTATATTTCGTTAAATTATTAAAGAGAAAGGGACCAATTTATTACATAATAATATAATTTAAGCTTATTTTGACTTTCTTTTTTTTCACTAAAAATCTATCGTTGGATTGACATAAAGTCACTTATACATGAGGTACTATTGTACTTATCTTTAACCATAAAAAGGTGTTATTTTTCATCTGAGATGTTCATGTGGCAAGAATTAAAATAATGTACAACTAAAAGATTAAAGAGAATAAATTGCATTATAATTAAGTAATAAGTATTTATTGCAAAGATGAAGACTTGAAATCAACAGGTCAGTTCTTGCGAATTGGCAAATAATTTGGAAATTTTACTAAAAACTACCAGATTTTAAGCAAGAGGAGATGAAAAATGGACTAAAAATTAGTTTTTGACACATAATACAATATGCAACGCCCGCTTAATCATTAAAGATTAATTTAGCTCCCCCACCCCCCTAAAACTCACTTTTTAAAGATGAAAATTATCATTTTTGATGAGTGTTTTTGCAGTATATCAAAAGTTTTATGTGTTCATATGACGGTTATCATGGAACCTTCGATGTGACACGTAAGTGCCATTCCATGAAAAGCGGCATATGGTCCCCAAGTAAAAATATGAGTGTGCCCTAAACGAGAAAACAATGGGTGGAACTAAATAAAATGGAATTTTGAAAAGGAGATCTGAGCCTGCATATCACAGATAAGACGTCAAAAGACAATTTAAAAAGCAGGTTACATATCCTAAGGGTGATTAGACAGTATTCAAGTAGGAATACTGTAACCACCCAAGTTGAAAAAGGCCAAATTGAAGATACTAAAAAGACCACATAACATGTATACACAACAATTATGTCGTGCTAAACGATCTTCAAGGATCGAAAATATAACATCTTTGGTTAACTTTACGGGGAGACTTTTTACGGTCGCCACACGGCACAAATAACACTAATGTGACCATAAAATAGAGAAAAACAGAATCCCTAAAGAAAGCCCAACACGGCAAAATTGAAAATGTTGCAGGCTCGGTTTGATGGAGCCTGTTCATGGACGGTACTGTCAAGTGCAAACTACCGTCCACGCCCCCTAGCACCGGCTTAAGCAGAATTCAACATTTAACACGAACTGGTACACTTTGGAATTTTGAAACATCTGCAGATGTGTTCATATGACGGTTATCATGGAACATTCAATGTGACACGTAAGTGTCATTCCATTAAAAGCGGCAAATGGTCCCGTAGTAAAAAAATGCGTGTGCCCTAAACTAGAAATTAAAGGGCGGAACTAAATAAAATGGAATTTTGAAACATCCGCAGATGTGTTCATATGACGGTTATCATGGAACCTTCAAAGTGACACGTAAGTGCCATTCCATGAAAAGCGGCATATGGTCCCCAAGTAAAACCACCGATAAGTGTTCTTTACACAAAGACCAGTCAAACGATAATGTCGTTTCTAAAAATAAAGACAAAGTTCCCCTAAATAACTAACCAATCAGAAGAGACCTTCTTGTATATAAGACAGATGGAAACTAATGCTGGTCATAAGAGTTTTGACACTCGACCAAGAATCATTGCTGGCTACAGATGCAAGTTCAGTCTCGGTAATCAGAGGTATGTACAAGTCAATGAATGGAAAGAAGAACTCAGAGTCGATGTTAGAGAATGGCAGGATAACAAATCAACAAAAGGGGTATCAGCTTAGCGTTTAAGTGATGAAAATACATTGTAGATCAATTAGAACATGCTGACAGGACTTTAGAAAACAAACAAAGTTATTTGATCCAAGTTGGAGGAAATGTCTACTGTAACGTCGCCGACAATAGCGTCTATGTGGACATGCGACTGTACTGGAAAACCAGAAAATGACGTTGTCCCGACTTAAAAAATGAATATGTTTGAGACCGAAAGAGTATTTCCGTTTAAAGGAGCTTGTATCAGAGATTTGGAGAGTGTTACCCGAGTTAGACACAGTGGTGCCCAGTTACATACAAAGACAAAGCGATCATATGAACCAGCTAGGAGCCCTACAGTGCCCATAATTCAACCCCAATGATTGCGGAAACTGATAAAGTTGCCTGACTTTAAATAAAAATGACAATAATTCTATAAATAGATCGATAACGTCATTATAAAAATAACGTCCAGTCAGAAATCAAACTGCGCTTGTATAAATGAATACTTTAGGATGCTCCGGCATACACGAAACGAACAGCACCTCTCAAAGTCTGGAACATTACGATAAAATACTGAAAACGTTTGACTCCTATCCAAAACATTCGTTTATTTCATACCTCCTATGGCTTAGTTATCACAATGATGTTTATAAATGAGTTCTAAAATAATGGCGACAATGTTTTCGACTATATTTGTAATAAGGGTTCATTCATAGTTTAAATGAAATACAAATATCGGGTTATTAAGTTAGAGGATGGTTAGACCCATACGGCGTTGACAGCAATCGTGTAAAGATACAAATTAATTAAATCATTAGAAGAGCGTGTGTCGATTATGAAAGGCCGCTGGGGTATCATTACATTTTAAACGGAATCTGCAGGAAAAATAAATTGTTTCTGGTGCGCCTTCTAGTGTTAGCACATCTGCTCTCAAATAAGAATACTTTAGACAGCATGAGTATTATCACGTTTGATGCACTCCTCGTGCCCGTATCTATAGCTTATGATTAAGTTTATAAAAAAAAAAAATTGAGTATGGGCAATCAATGATAATGCATAAATAATAAGGGTCATTTTATCGCTGGACGTCTAAATGGAAACATCGTCGATAAAAGTAAGATTTTTCGATGACACTATATCTATTTTAAACGTTGTTTAATGTAAACTTGAATTAACAAATTTAGTTCTTAATATTCAATTTTTCATTTATTGTTACATAAATCGATAATAATACGAATAAATCTATACAATATTTAGATATAACTCGTCTTTACTTATTTTGTCGGAAATATCTCGTCATTTTTACGTCTAGAGAATATCAGGAATGAAATGTTAAATGAATAAATAAAGTTTATTAAATGTTGTTTGAATATTATTCCAATTATAAGCGTACCTAAAAAATATTATTTTAAACTACGGACCGATTTATTCGATTTATTTAACGCGTTAAATCTTTACCAAGCTGTATTAATCTATTACCGATGAATCGACTTATAACGATTGAACGTGATGATAAAAATCGATTTCCCTTCTCTAAAAACTACTTTATTAAAAATTAAATGAAATTATTTAACATTTATACTGCGCATTTCTGTTTAAAGTTGTTGAAATGCGAAGGTACAAGCGTCGTTCAATCATTGACAGATATAATAAACACAGACATGATAATATTCCCTTCTAATAATTAATTGATCAAAATTGTCAACGAACACACGCTATTAATTTTTGACAGTCTTCTATTTACCGATCGTTATAAATGGCATTATTATAATCGTTGGTCTAAATTTATTAAATCTTATCCGGTAAACTGTTCCAAATTATGTTAAGAAATATTTAGCTAACAAAAATTTCTCTAGAAAAAAGAAAGAAGCAACGTCTGAAATATAGTGTTAAGGTTATTATTCATTCTCAAAAATGGTTTGATGATTTGCACATGAAGGCGTATCATTCAAATTTTAATGAGATACAAATATCTGGTCATTCAATAGGATGCTTATAAGAACTCCTACGGTGTTTTAAACTACTATACAATAAAGCGAGATCGAGCGTGTGTCTTCACTTCGGCGTTATTATAATATAGGAGTTTCAATTAAAAATAACGTACTTCGTATACATATTACTACGTGACAATTTTTTAGCTGAACTTTTTACTGAGTCAAAGCGATGGAATAATTTCTTGAAGCGAAACTTTGTTTTGGACCGATTAATGAAAAGGCATATAACGGATTGTAACCAAACATTTAATACTTTGATACACAGTTTGATTATTGTTTTAGTTAGTCTCGCAAATATTCGAAATCAAATGACTGAGTAAACCGGCGCTTTATACCGCGAATAATTACAATGACACCTGTCAAATTAAAACAGACTGTAATATATAACGTAGTAGCTAATCACTGAAAGATTAAAAAAGACAGCATTATTTCGGTAGTTAATTCCATTTTCATGATAGAAAGAAGCTTGATAAAATTTAGATATAAATGCGCGAATTTTATAAACCAGTTGTTTCATTAAATTTTTGTTTTATTCGCATGTTCATGTAACACTAAGAAAAGAACTTTACGTAACATGGATTTCAGAATAAAAGCATGACAAGCCTATATGGATTGTATGTATTTACCAGTATGCGGTTTAGATGCATAACTTATCAATTATATTTTTGACTACAGTCTAATATGATCGAAATTGCTTAGAATTTCGTGTTGTAGATTGACCTTACACGGGAAACAAAGTATCGATAAAAAAGAGATGTACCAGATTTCGTATACATACCTTAAGGTGTATAAAGTGGTAACGAGTTTATCAAAGCGTAAACGTGTCTGACCTCGTAGAATCAAATAAGCAAGTGAGGACAATGGGAATAAAAAATTAAGTAACGAATCATATGGCTGCCACGTAATAAGGGCCTTTTTTGACGCTGGATGTCTAACATCATCGATAAAAATAATAGTTTCTGTTTATGTTAATCAGTGCTAAATGGAATAAAACTAATTCGTTTAAAAGATATCTCTTTGCATAGATCTTTATATAAATTCGATTTAATATATGGATAAAACTATAAACTATTTAGATATAATTCGCCTTAACCAATGTTATATCTCATCGTCTAGGTTCGAGGACCTGACCCCCTATGTCTAGCCCTAGATAGGGAATATTTGGGAGATTAAAAAAAAACATAATGATGCCATTCTTATAATAAAATAATGTGTCGTCCTTTATATAGAAGAATCCAATATGGCCGAGACACATGTGCAGAACGTGGGGTTCAAGAGACCCCTCTACTACTGCAGATATGCAACTTTTCTGTTTACGATTTCATCAAATCTAGGTCTTAGTATTATTTGTATGCAAAATAATTAAAGAAAAAGAAATATTGTTCAACCACCGATTTAGGAGAGGTGCGACACAATAAGCTTATGATTTCCATTGGAGACCATTGGTGGTTATATCCGTAATTAATATTAGATCCGCTTTGATTAAGGATTGTCCTTTAATATACAATTTTTTTGCGAAAATATATAGATATACATAATACATTTTCATATATTATTAAGCGTTGATGTTGAGTGAGATAAGAAAAACAACAGACGAGAATATTTTCGGATACAGCTTGAAACTCAGCCACGAAAGTGTAACAAAACCTTTTTTTCTTTTACTATAACAATTGCTTTAAATGTTATATTGACATGTGTTACTCGTGTTTTCTTAAAAAAAATAAAAAAAGTCACTTACGTGCAACCTTCTTTATAAAGACGGGACACAGACACGTGCGTGCAAATGGACGTATTCCTCCAAATGTTATTATTGTGATTATTCGACAAACTGTTACTTTTTTTTTCCAAAAAAAAAAAAAAAAAAAAAAAAAATTTAACCTCCGTGCATGTTTTTCTTTTCTTCTATTAGAACATTTGCTTTAAATGAAATATTGCCATGTTATATTCTGATTTCAAAATTGATAGATACATAAATACATAAATAAATAAAAAATAATAAAGAATACCAAAATTTGAAAATATTAGTTTTTGTCATTGAGCTTTCATGAATGGTAATGTGCAATAGTTCAATAAAATATGGTCCGTCCCACCGAATTTGAATATATTTTTTATTCAAATATAATAGTAAAATCATCAAATGTATTCCTGTTAACCTTGGCGACAATATCTCTAGTCATGTATCATAAAGTCAGTAATATGGCTACACTTTTTCCGGTTAACTTACGTTGTAATCTGACGTTCGTCTCAGAAATAGCGGTGCCCATATAACATTTACGTCTTGATCAAAATTTTGATTGTTTGATAAAGAAGAATTAAATTGGATATAGAAAACTAAATCCGAAAAGCGTAGTGGTTAGAGAGCTCAGATTATGACATGTATGGAGAGTTCATGTTAATAAAATGCTTTATTTTCGAGTACAAATCTGGAAGCATTAATCACAACAAAATCACAAGAGAATTACAGACTCGGTTTGATTGAGTCTGAACATGAGTCTATAAATCTGCCTAAAATATAAAACAATCGCCCCCATCCTTATATAAATTAAATATTACAAGTAAATTCTGATGGACATTTACAGAAACTTTCCAGCATCTTTATTATATATCGTTAAATTATCAAAGTGAAAGCACCAATGTATTACATAATAATAATAATAAGCCAATTTTGCATTTCTGGTGTTCAATTTTAAATTTTATGCTTGGATTGGAATAAAGTCTCTTACGCATAAGATACTATAATAAATTGTACTTATCTTTAACCACAAAATACAGTTATTTACATCCCAGAAGATCATGTGATAAGATCATAATTAACACCTAAAAGCTTAAAGACAATATATATCAGAACTTTGGATGTCTTAAGAGGACATTGTACCTCAGAAACAAATAAAGTTTTACTTCTAAGTAAAGGCAAACATGAATGTTATAATGTTTAAATAATGACTTTAGAGAATGTTAGATTCTTGTTACCTGAAGAAATTAGCGATAAATGTGAAAATAACTTGTCATAAAAGTAGCAAATTTTAACAAAGTAGTGTACTGACTTCCATACAAAATACCAATTTACTGCAATTTTACTTTTTGCCAAAGAGCAACAGCTTAAATAGATGGTAATGGTATTTACGTGACTTTTTATATATAATGAAAGTACACCAAACTTAAGAAGCTTTTAAGAAATAAGAAAATAACAGCATTTCTGAGAGCTTTTAAATATTACCAACTTCAAGATGTGTGTTCCTCAGCTAAATCTGGTAAGATGTGATAAATAACACAATTTTGTACAATAAATTTAGTACATTAAAACCCTCAAAAGTGTCGTTAAATAATTATTAATAATATTTATTCAAAACGCTAATTTGTCTCTTTGACAAACCATATAAGACATAGATAAAATACCATTAGCAAAAGTGTACAGTACGCCGATAATATCAGTTCTAGCGTGCATCAAACAACGGTCGCCGTTCGAGAATTAATTGCAATGTTTTATGGTAAAATGTAAAAACATACAATTTTTCGTCTTTCCAGAGCTAAACAAGTGTTTAAACTGAAAATCACAGCTACAAAGGACCTCATCCGTATTTTCTTCAGACTTTTTGTTTGTTTGTTTGGATTTTTACGGCACGTCAACACATAACTGGCCATATCGTGCTGAATGCTATAATAGGCTTAAAATATTATGTAAAACATTGTAAATGACAATAGAAATGAGCCAATTAGATCCTAGAATACAAATTTATCTCTTTTAAATAATCAATTATGTTTTTTGATGGAATTGTATTAAAAAGTTCTTTGAGTGAATTTACAGAATAAAATCTATTACGGGCCTGTGAAAAATCATGACATTCAAGAAGAAAATGCTTGACAGTAAAATTTTCATTACAACCTACTCAGAAAGGGGCATTGTCATTTGTGAGGAGATAAGAGTGGGTAATTTTAGTGTGTCCAATTCGGCATCGAAGAAGAACTATTTCAGAAAATATTAAGGTTGAAGAAACGTGGACAAAAATCACCAAATTAGATTACATTTATTTTCTAACGCATATAATTATTTAACTTTTGACTTTAGTTCGGGCATAACTCACAATTAAGTTAGTAATAAAAATTTGAATTATTGTATAAAAACACAATGAGATTGTACGAAGCCAAATAAAGTGGCCTTTTCAGCCGAGTGGTAAACGTCATAAACTTCAAACCACTGAATTCTCAGCGCTGTGTTTTCAAATACCGGTAGGAACTTTGGATTGTTTCATGTGAGAAAATTGTCTAGCAAGCTTACTTAACATCGTGGTTCTTCTCAGGTGCCCGTTCGTGTCTGATTTAATGCACTGCACGGACGGGCATCTGAAGTATTTCTCCTTCAGTTACGTTGAATCGTTGCCATATGACCTTTACTGTGTTAGTGTTTTAAACCCAAACTTAATCAAATCTTTAGTATACGCTAGTGAGCTGGGTAATAAAAAAGCCAAAACACTCGCATTTTAAATGTATCAAACTATATTTGATGGCATATGTTATAGCCGTTTAAAAGTGTACAAATTTCATATCTATATTGCCGTTTCGTAAAAGAATTTGAACATGAAATGTGTACATAATTTACCATTATGAATATTATACGTAATCAGAAAAAAGTGTTTCAGAACAAAATATTTCGATGCTGTTTTAGTATGTTTGGCGATGACTTAATCGGTGTCACTTTCGTTTATAAATAAAATGTTCTGATAAATTCTTTCACTTAAGGTTTTCCATTATCATTTTGATTGCAACATTTTCAACAATGTCTTCATTTCCTTGTTTTGTTAATGATTTCATCAAATCTACGGCTATGTATTATATGCATGTAAACAAATTAATATACATGCAAATCTATACATGAAGAAATTAGATTCAGCCGATTTAAGAGAGGTGTAGCACAAAAAGATAATGGTTCCCATTGTTACTCCCGTGATTAATATTAGATCCGCTTTGATTTTTTTGTAAGGCACATTGCAATACAATACATTGATCAAGCTTTATCCTTTAATATACAAAATTCCCAGCGGTAATATATAAATATATATGATATATATATCATATATTTCATATATAAATAAGCGTTGATGTCGAGTTAGATAAGAATAAGAAACAGACGAGAATATTTTCGGATACGGTTTGATAATTAGTCACGTAAGTGTAGCAAAACATTTTTTCTGACATGTCTTAATCTTGTTTTCAAAAGAATAAAATAAATTAAAATAAATAAATAAATAAATAAATAAATAAATAAATTAATAAGTTAATTAATAAATTAATTAATTAATTAATAAAGATTTTTCAATACAGAATATATTTCATCGACTGGTATAAAAATAAATATTTCATGAGTGGCGGTAGTGTCATATCACAAGATCAAAATAAATCCTGTATTTAGAGCAAAAAACTTGCATTTTCTGTTTAATTTATACTTTTTCTCTTTTTTGAGCTTACAATTCTTAAAATTTCTACTTTAATTTTGAGAGTTAACAGAAGAAGAAAATAGTCCGGCAAAACACCATTGAAAATACGGAAAATATCTTTCACTGCAGTGAAAAAATGAATTTTCGCAGTGAAAATGAACATGAAGATATGCATTTTATTTTATCAATATTTCTCAATATTTAATTTAAGTATATAATAAATAAAGAGCAACAATTAAGTTTTGTTAAAGGTAATAACAATATCTCATAGATTGTTCCGATAAGCAAGAATTGTTCTGAGTAGTATTTAAAAGATAATTATTTTCATTTACTTAATAAACATTTTGAGTGTTTTATATTAAATAAAAAACAACAACAACAACGATTTGTAACGGTTGCTCACTGAATACATTTGAAGTGAAATACAATTTCAAAAATTCTCATATGCAGTAGATCTTTATAATAATAATGTTGATATTCTATTATGATTTAATTTTCGACCAAGAAAAGAGCACTGTGATGATTTAATTAGAAAGAATATTGAACAAATATTTAAGCGCGTACCTCGAATATTGCAACGCAGCGAGTTGTTTGGGGAACGGTAATTGGAAAGAAGTAACATCTGCCGACGGATATGTTCATTTTAATCGAAAGAGTTATAACAACAACTCCGTTACTCGCTTATATAAAAAATATTTCCAATAATCATATTAAAAATACTTAACTCCGGTGCGATAAATATATCAACTTTCTTTCCGACGCAATAGCCGTGCACTTAAACTTTAATGCAAGTTTCAATTTTCATTACAGAAATTGACGTTTGAAATTGCACACAAATAAAATTTAATCATCCAAATCTGGCAATAAAAATTAAAGCCGTGAACTGCTTCACAAAATGTTCGGCAGTGGTGTGTCTGTATCAACAGTCTTATCTACCCCCGTTATAGTGACGGGACACAGACATGTGCGTAAACATGTAAGTGAAAACAATTACTGCAATTTCTGGGTAAAATTATGGAAAAATATAAATAGCATAAACTTAGCTTGGCGCTTTTAATATGCAATAAAGGTTATATATAAGTTGCAATTCCGCAACTGGAATTGTCTATAAAACTCGAGACAATTTTGATAGAAATGCTGCGATGCCTAACTGAATGTACCGTCATTGGAGAATTTAACTAAAGAACAAAAATATTTTAATATAATTTGTAATGGGATATTTTCTTAAGAACCGTTCACTCAAACATTTCCCCCATAATTTATGATGTAACGATAATAGTTAACAGAAGTTTTTTACCAAGCTGATCATTTTTCATACTCACTTACTGTAATAACTATCTAATCAAATACGCTTTAGAATTAACTCTTTTTGGTGGGGGCAATTTCAAGTGTCGTATAATTAAAATTTATTTTAAGATCAATTGTCGTAGTGTTAAAACTTATTTTTGATCCGATGCCGTAGTATCAGTGTCGTCAAATGTATGTACTCTACTAAATGTCATGCCGTGCACCGTTACAATGTATTTGCTTCATATTCGATGAGATGTCTTTTGACAAATACCGTGAACCGGTACCATGTATTTGCTTTATCTATCCCTACATAATCTTGATTGAAAAGATAAGTTCAGTTTGCTTTGGGTTTTGAAATAAAATTTAAAACTTGTGAGAAACATCTTGTTTAATTTTTCGTTGTCGTTTTCTTATTTATGAAAGCATCCCCCATTCCCACTGAGATTTCTGTATTTACTATCACGTTAGTAATTTGACATTGATTTAAATAGATCATATGGTGCTTACAATACCTTGTTTCTGATGACACGTCATGCTGTGTCACTACATTAATCTTTAAAGATTCATTATGACTCAGAAATGCTATTATTTTTGCTACAGAAAAACTTGAAGTTTTAGGTATCTTGTAACAGTTTCCAAAATATACTCATTTGGCATAATCTTTGGCAATTTGTATAATTATAGTGAATACGTATTTTGTATGGAAGTGAAAATACTTTTTTGTTTACATTTTGCTATGTTTGCCACACATTATGTGCTACTTTTGTCAGGTGCTACACCTAACATGCTCTTAATCCATTATAAAAACATTATCAAACATATATTTGACATTTCTAAAGAATTATATACATGAACATAAGGATTTCTGACATGCCTTAAACTTGCATTATGAAGTGGAGAGAGGCATATAGCCTTGTTTATTGATAATCGTTACTGTTACCTTAGTGCCATAAAACAAGAATACTGTTCCACCACGTTCACCAATATTGTTTACTTTTATATTGTAGATATGTTCAAAGTAAAGGGCATACATTTTGTGTACATTTTGTATGTGAAGTAAAGGGCATACATTTTTGTTAAGAAGAGGAAATGGGTTATCACATATACAACATTTACAGTTAAAGTATTAGAAGAGGAAAGCATGAACAAAATGAATACAAAACTTTACAGACGTTTTCAATGAAAGTAAGTCTTTCCTGCAAATGACCAATATTTCTAAAACAGATGAAGAATATGTTGAGATACATAGCGCATCAGTAAAGGTTAGCCTCCTTTTTTAACAGGTGTTTTCATTAATGTCAAGCTTTGCGCAGTCACTTTCATGCTCCAAAAACAAGGAAAATTCCTCTACGCAACAAGGTTCTATCTTTTGGACTTGCTTTTTCTTTCGGTTCTTCATTATATACTTCTATCAACCATTAAGGAACATTTCGTCACAGATCTGTTGATAAGTTATAATATTCAGTCGGCGCTACTACATTTCTTGCAAATGAGATCTTCACAATTTGCCTTATGTCTATAGAACGGTATTTTGTCATCAACAAACCATGTTGTATGTTCGTATTGCCAGTAAAGCGTATATTCGGCGAAGATTATACTGTGCATGGTCTATGTAACTCCAGTTATTATGTATATTTATACGCTATGGAGTGTTGCAATTATATTTCAAATACCAGTCAATATCGTTTTTCACCATAGCAGGTTATTTTGATTAAAAATATGTCAACCTCTTTTGGCATTTACACATTTACTCTTCTGTTGTATCGCAAGCACTTGTTACAGTTAAGGTATTTCGCAGCAAATAAAAGAAAGTGGAATGACTCTGTTATCAGCACTGCAAAACACGGTTCGTAGTTACCAGTCAACTTACATTTCCTTTATTTACTCATTACACTTTGTAATTTCTGCAATAGGATCTGTGATTGTCAATATCCTTGGTTACATGACGAAACAAATAGGAACCACAGGATTTACGGACTATCAGTTGAAGGTGTGTCATTTTTCAATTGTATTTTGGATTCATTCCTTTATGTGTTTTGGTTTAAAGAATGTAGACTGCAATTTGTGAAATGTCTCGCAATATGTTCAGACAAGTACAAACATAAAGCTGAGCAGTGGCGGATGGAGATATATGACATAGTGACGTGTCAACCAAGGCACAACTAACTTTATCAAAACAGTCGTCAAAAAACATGGAAAAGAGTTTGGTATTGTGGGAAGATAAAAGACGAAACAAGGTACAGACAACAAGAAAAAAACAAACAAGAAAAAGCCATTATCAACAACAACAAGAAAATAGAAAAACAATCTATTTTCAAAATATAAAAGCAAGCTTTCCAATCAACCAAACATGTCTTGATTATTGAATCACAATTGACTTTCAATAAGTTAAAATCGCTTTACTAAAAATTCCGCATGAGTCGAAGAATTTATACAGTCCCGTCAAATTTCCTTCTCTGTTTTTGTATTTCAACTCCGCTTAGGTCAAATTTTGACTTACCGAGACACCTGTTTTGTCGAAAAGAAAATTTGGTCCCGTCAATTAAAGTCCAACATATTTTCGTCTCAATTAGTCGAAGTGTGAAAACACTGGACTGATCAAAGGTCGGCGACATCAGGTGAGATGTTTGTCACTCGTTGATTCACACGTTTCATAGTCCATTTTCATTGCCGGTCATGATGTATTATTAACAACGTTCGTAAAAGTGACTTTAATGATTTCAGGATTTAACTGGTTAGTTTTAACAGTATAATAAAGCCTAGTATTGATGTGTGTTATCAAGTGTACATGAATTTGTATAATTAATGTTTCCGTTATAATGCATACATTATGATGTGCTTTTTCGGTTCAACGGATAGTTGCTTCTTTCTTCATTTTCGTCCGATTGATCAATTCACTTTCAAAATATTAGATAAATTGTTGTTGAAATAATTGTGTTATTGTGCTTTCATTTGTAATATAATTGTCATGAGATGCGTTATTAAAACATGTGCTTTACTGATATGAATACTGAAAAACTTCGCATTTATGGTCATTGCTTTCGAATGTTTTTGTTTATGCTGTTCAACTATTATAATACATATTAAATTTTTTGAATAAATATTTTTGTTCATTTAAATTTGTAGATGTAAGTGATAAAGCGTCATTTTAAACTTTTAAATATCGCAGAATTGCGCTATCACCAATAACAAACCTACTTTTTGCACATTCAATCTAGCACATGTATGTACATGTATATACATGCACGACTGTCAACGTTATGGCGGCATATCCACGTTACTCGATTCCGCTTCTTTCGAAGTGTTTATACCAGGTCCCTTGGATTTCGAAATCCCGAGAGTCAACTGTATACGGTTCCGTTATCGTTTTCATTGCATACCGCCTTAATACCTTTGAAAGAAAGGATTTACATCGGAATCAATAAAAACAGCAAAACTACTTGAAAATTGCAGACTCGGTTTGATTGAGTCTGTTACAATAGGGATTTTGAAAAGGTGCAACATTCTCTCACGACCGGCTAAATCTTGCTGGACATCATATGATCTCGAAGGACCAGAAAAATATAATAACACTGGAACGTGAAGTGCGAAGCAACTTTTACGGATGCCACAGAGCACCTGACACCTGCTGTTGTGATGTATAAATATCCGGAAAATACGCTAGTCATAGAAGCTTTTGACAGAGATTATGCATAAAGGAGATATGTGCTGGGCAATTTCATACATGGCGGTTTGACGGGGCTATTTAAGCATCCCTCAATAAAGTTTTTGACGTCCATTTTGTTATCATGTGATACTGAATAATAATGACCACACATCCTTGTGGTCTTTAACGCATTTCACATTATTCTCACAATCATTGTCAATTTTAAGCTCCATCCTTAATATAAACAATAAAATATGTGAAAAAAACCCAAACACCAAATTGTTTAAATTTTACTCCATTTACAAAATATCTCGACAAATTTTGGCTTGGCGCCCAGCTTTGTAACATTCGAATGCGTCGCGCTTTCAGCATGGGAACCAGCTTGGATAAACGCGAGAACCAGTCTGTTTTACTAATTTGTTTATTCTCTCCCGTCATTTGTCAAAAGTATCGGGCCACTCAGCCATTTATTATTTTTTGGTAAGTATTTCACTTATTCTTTAGCTATGTTGAGTAAATAACAAAGTTTAATCTTTACTTCAGCATTGAATGGGCACAATGTAATATTAACAGGTCAAGCGGGTAGCGGAAATACATTTATATTGCAAAAATTAGTCGATGAATTATGTTCCTTTGGAAAAAAGTTTCGGTGACATGTAAAACCGGCATCGCTTCAACCCAATACCAAAAAGGGAAAACAGTGCACAGTTGGTGTGGTACTGGAGATGGTGGTATAAACAAAGAAGAATTAATAAATTTGATTAAAATGATGAAAGATTTAAGACAATCAAGGAACTAATTTTACTTTGTGATGTTTTAATTATTGATGAAAGTTCTATGTTAAGTAAAAGAAGTTTGAAACTACAGAATTTATATGTTGGTCTATTAGAGGAGGGAACAGATATTTTGGTGGCATTCAAATCATTCAGTCTGGTGATTGTTATCAACTACCTCCTGTTCCAGATGAAATATATGGTGAAAATTGGGAATTTGTTTCCAGTCAAATTTCTTTTTCATTGTATTACCACAATGTATAAATTTCGACTTTATCTTAAGACAAAGTGACTCCTGTTTCATAAAATGTATCAATGAAATAGAGAAAGGGACACCATCAACACAGTCATTGGAATTAATTAAAACGTTTGATAGAGATATTGCTCATAACCAAAATACTGTTCATTTATTTTCTTTTTACAACTAACTTGAAAGCCAAAATGTTCAACCATGATAAGTTGAATTTTTTTCCTGGTGAAGCAAAACTGTATCGCTCTAAAGATAAAGGTGATGCATTTCAGTCAGATATATCAAGCACTAGCCCTTTAAGGGCTTAAGATCAACTGTCCAGTTATGTTAACTGTCAGTCTAAGTGATACTTTGTAAATTGAACTAGAGACACAATAAAATCAATGTCTGATGATTTCATTGCCGTTTATTTGTCAAAACCTGATACAGAAATTAAGTTAGCCCGCCATTTGTTCACAAAAATAGACCCAGTATCAAGACGCACCCTTTCAAGTAGACTGCAATTCCCACTTATTTCGTCTTTTGGTATAACAATACATAAATCCCAAGGAATGACAAAACAATCACTTGTTATAGATTGTACTGATACGAATAATCCTGGACAGCTAGGTGCTTTAGGGCGTGCTATAAATGAAGAAAATGTGCAGGTCAAAAATTTCAGACCATTATTGATTAAAGAACATCCCCGTCCAGTAAAGGAATTTTATAATTATGTCTCGGTGTTTCAAAAACAATGGAATCTGAATTATTTGCTCTTTTTGAAATTGATATTGTGGATGTAGGAATGAATGATGATGATAATAATGACGATAATGATGATGATGAAGATTTCTTGTGTAAATCTAGTTGCAATTATGAAAATGAGTTACCTCTTTATGTAGTGTTATCTGAACAAAAACCTGCAGCCAAATCAGATAATCTTGAACCGATAGAATGTTTAAATGACATTTCTTGTGAGTATGAAGGAACACCGTTTGAGTCAACAATTAAAGCTCTTATTGAAGACATTTTAAAGAACTTTTTACCATTTTATACATGGTTTACTTCCCATTTTCTTAAACTTAACATGATATCTCATGATAATTTCATTGACAAGGCAACAGCAGAACCAAAACAGTTAACAAAGTTCTGCTCAGATGTAAATATGTACTTAAAAAGTGATGAATATGCATTATCTTGTCAAGGTCTTCTATCTTATTATGGTTATTTTATAAGAGAAGGTCAATTCTTTTGCAACTCTATAAGTTTCCTTCTCCAAAACTTTGTTATATTTTCGATCCTTAAAGATCGTTCAGTCACAGAAAAAAGTCATGGAAAAAAAGAAGAAAAAAGGCAATCAAAAAATAATTGCTTGATGAAATTGAATCTGATGATTCAAATGTAAAGTTGTGTCCCATTTCAAGCTAAATTCAAGTTTAAGACAATAATGACTATTTCTGTGACAGATTTTACACTAAAAAAGACCTTCAGAAGCTTTGTGAGGCATATGAAATCTCAGTACAATCAAACAAGAATAAGCAGTATCTTAATGACCAGCTAGTTAATATAATTAAACAAACAGATTTTATGTTAACACCCCATGTCTTTGATTGTAATGAAAATGTTCCAGGCAATCTGGCTACATCTGATAGGGATGAAGTTCTTAATGAACCAGAAGAAGGGGTGTCAACAAGTTCACACACTAAAGAGAAGGGGAAAGGGAAGGGGAAAGGGAAGGGTAAAAGATCAAAAAGTACTAGTAAAGGGAAAGTAAAAAAAAATCCAAAAAGATAATTTAAGTGCTTGTTCAGTTTGTCAACAATTTCATGACTCATCTGACTGGATATGTTGTGATAGATGTAATGAATGCGGATGTTTCAAAATTCCAAATTGTACAATTTCATGTTAAAGTGTTGAGTTCTGCTTAGGCTGGTGCTAGGGGGCGTTCGCGGTGGTTTGCACTAAACAGTACCGTCCATGAACAGGCTCAATCAAACCGAGCCTGCAACATTTTCAATTTTGTCGTTTTGGCTTTCTTTAGGGATTTTTATTATCTCTATTTAAGTATTTGAGATATGGGTTTTACTCGAATATAAGGGGTACAGTTCGTACTTTTTAACTCGGTATACCTCGGCTATTTACGTAGTTCATATTGAGACTGTCAATAGTTGTACTGACAATGTTGCAGGCTCGGTGTGATTGAGCCTGTTCATGGACGGTACTGGAAAGTGCAAGTTACCGTCCACGCCCCGTAGCATAGGCTTAAGAATTACCCAACATTTAAACACGAAAATGGTGAGGTTTGAATTAAGAACATCCGCAGGTGCAAGACACCAAGAAGGCACCTAACTATAATGTGAGAGGCCACATGGGCGGAGAGAAGAAGAGACGGACATGCCAATAACTTATATTGGATGTAGATACACTGTCACTGTTGAAAGTTAGCGTTGCTCTGACAACCAAACGACTGAAAACGTGGCAAATTTAACACATAATAACTATAGAAAAACAGAATCCCTAAAGTAAGTCCAACACAACAAAATTAACAAGCAATTATCATAGTATTGCAAGCAATCCATAAGTCCCCTACCGGTTAGGACCCCATCAACATTCTGAAGGGCCATTGGCCATTCACTAATGTTTCAATTTTTCTCTATTTTAAGTAAATTTGTTGGAAAAATTCTTTAAAAGTGATCACAGGTAACAGTTTTTATGAACAGACAGACGGACTGAAGGACGAGGAGATATCTCTTGAATTGAATATTGTTATATTTGCCATGTTTTAAGCCTTTGTTGCCAAGGCAACAGATATTTTTTTAAAATAGGAAGAACAGGTAAGACATGCATAATCTCAAGACTGCTATCTACCCATATGTCAAGTTTCATAAAATATTTCCAGTACTTTTTGAGTTATCACTGGATTCAGTTTATGTGTAAAATTTGCCATATTTTCAGTCTATGTGTTGCCGAAGCAACTAGAATTGTCAACATAGGAAGAAAAGAAAAAAACGTGCATAATCTTAAGACTGCCATCTACCCATATGTCAAGTTTCATAAAAATATTTCCAGTACTTTTTGCGTTATCACTGGATCCAGTTTATGTGTAAAATGTGCCATATTTGCAGCCTATATGTTGCCATAGCAACCAGAATTTTCAACATAGGAAAAAAAAAAAAAAAAAAAAAAACGTGCATAATTTCCATACTGCCTTCTATCCATATACCAAGTTTCATAAAAATATTTTCAGTACTTTTAAAGTTATTTCGGGGTCCAGTTTTGTGGACGGACGGACTGACGGACTGACAGACAGACAGACGGACGGACATACGGACGGACAGACGGACGGAGGGTAAACCTAAAGTCCCCTCCGGTAAACCGGTAGGGGACTAAAAAAGTTGCAGGCTCGGTTTGATTGAGCCTGTTCATGGACGGTAATGGATAGTGCAGGGTACCGTCCACGCCCCCTAGTACTGGCTTAAGCAGAATTCAACATTTAACGTGAAATTTTGAATTTAGAAACATCCACAGATGTTTTCATACGGCGGTTATATATGGAACCTTCAATGTGACACAGTAGTGCCATTCAATGAAAAGCGGCGTATTAGTAACGAGAAAAACAATGGACGGAACCAAATAAAATCGAATTTTTAAAGGGGATCCTTGATCTAGTGAAAATGCAAAAGTACTGAAAATATTTTATGAAACTTGAAATATGGGAAGATGGCAGTATTGAGTTTATGCATGTCTTTTCTTTTCTTCCTATTTTGAAAAAAAAAATGATTGCAATAGCAGCAAATAGGCATAAAACATGACAATTATTACAATATTTGTGATTAGTTTAAAGAAAGCTGATTATACACATCATTTTAATCTTGAGTATATTGAGAGATGTCATACTTAACAAACGTTGGCAACGTCAAGATTTCTGATTCTAGTTTTGAGGCTTTTTCACTAAAAGTTCATTTGTGAAAAGGTTCAATACTTTAGCAAGACTAATTCGAGAATTACCTCCCCACTTGAACTTAGATTTGTTTCGAGAAATTGGTATATTTTACTCCAACTTCTTCATAACTTATAGAATTAACTTAAAACTCCCACATCATTATAATATGACAAGGTTTATAAATCTAGCATTCTTATTTCCAGAATTATCTCATCTTGAAACTTTGAATTTTTCTTATTCATTCTTTTAAGTTTCTATTACTTCAATTTCAAAATAAACATTTATTATTATACCCCCGCACAACAAAGTTGTAAGGGGGGTATACTGGAATCAGCTTGTCCGTCCGGCTGTCCGTCCGTCCGTCCGGCCGTCCGTCCGTCGGTTTTTTCTTGTCCGCCCAATAACTTAAGATGCCTTTGACCCTTAGTCTTCATATTTGGCATGGAGGTTAGTCATGATTAGTAGATGACCCCTATTGATTTTGAGGTCACTAGGTCAAAGGTCAAGGTCACAGGGGCCTTGACTTCAAAAAGCTTGTCCGCCCAATAACTTAAGATTCCTTTGACCCTTAGTCTTCATATTTGGCATGGAGGTTAGTCATGATTAGAAGATGACCCCTTTTGATTTTGAGGTCACTAGGTCAAAGGTCAAGGTCACAGGGGCCTTGACTTCAAAAAGCTTGCCCGCCCAATAACTTAAGATTCCTTTGACCCTTAGTCTTCATATTTGGCATGGAGGTTAGACATGATTAGTAGATGACCCCTTTTGATTTTGAGGTCACCAGGTCAAAGGTCAAGGTCACAGGGGCCTTGACTTCAAAAAGCTTGTCCGCCCAATAACTTAAGATTCCTTTGACCTACAGTTGTCATATTTGGCATGGAGGTTAGTCATGATTAGTAGATGACCCCTATTGATTTTGAGGTCACTAGGTCAAAGGTCAAGGTCACAGGGGCCTTGACTTCAAAAAGCTTGTCTGCCCAATAACTTAAGATTCCTTTGACCTACAGTCGTCATATTTGGCATGGAGGTTAGTCATGATTAGTAAATGACCCCTTTTGATTTTGAGGTCACTGGATCAAAGGTCAAGGTCATAGGGACTTTGACTTCAAAAAGTTTGTCCACCTATTAACTTAAGATTCCTTTGACCCACAGTCTTCATATTTGGTATGGATGTTGATCATGACTATAAGGTGACCCCTATTGATTTTGAGGTCACTGGGTCAAAGGTCAAGGTCACAGGGACCTTGACAAAAAAAAGCTTTTCTTCTCAATTGCTAAAGAATGTCCTGTCCGCAATGTATTGATTTTGACATTTTCACATTTGAAGCATGTAGAATACATAACTTAGCAATGCACTGGCTTAGTAACCTCAGATTTGGCAGGGAGGTTGTCCTTGAGCTCTAAATGGCCACTGTTGATTCTGACAAAGTGGTATGCGGGGGTATTCACGCCATGATAGTGGCAGTTCTAGTTTATTATGAACATGTTTGTTACTAATTGTTTTTTGTTACACACATTATATATGAAATCTTGGACCTTTATTTCAAGAGTTATCTCCTCTTTAAGAATTTTGCTTTTAAAATGTAATATTTTGGTAACAGGGATGTTTAAAAAAATAACTTTAGAGTGTCCTTCAGTCTGTCTGTTCATAAAAACTGTTTCCTGTGATCACCTTTAAAGAACTTTTCCAACAAATTTTCTTTAAAAAAGAGAAAAATTGAAACATTAGTGAATGGCCAATAGTGTTGCTGGGCTTCTAACAGGTAGGGTACTTTTGGATTGCTTGCAATACTATGCTAATTGCTTGTTAATTTTGTCATTTTGTGCGTTCTTTTTGAATTCCGTTTTATCTATTTTATCGTGATTTTGGTCTGCACGATTTGCTATTTACTCAGTACTTACTTTAAAACGTCTGTAAATGATTGATGTATCCTTTGTCAAGATTGTAAAAGGATACATCCCTTACCTCGTTAAATTACTTATAATTCATTTTAAGTAATTTAACGAGGTAAGGGCTACTTCCCACGATTTATACTGATAGCAGTTTTCATTCAATTGGTGTGAAACATTGTCATAGGGCTAAAGTGTCTGGCGAATTTTAGGGTCAAGTTCATGTTTTACCATATCAAATGAAAGACAATGTGCAGATGTAACGTTTAGATGCAAAGGCCAAAGTATAATAATTGAGTAAAAATAAACGAGTATTATTACTTGATAAAAATTTAGATATCGACATAGCTGTATACAGTTATTTTTCTTCAATACATATCTATTCAACTTAGCATTACCTATGTCTGAAAACAATAAGAAACATTTACGAGTTTACAATTTAAAACCAGGCAAAGTGACAAAGTAAAATATTTCAAGTAATCTATACTACAAAAAATGTGCATTTAGTGAATCATAATGTGTTCAAATCATTTCATAAATATCTCTGAAAAACATGTTTCTTGATAGAGGTTATTACTCTTTAACTTACTCCGAACTATTAAAACTTGGCTAAGAAAAGTTAACATGTACACATGTATAAAGGAAATTTAAATATGAGTTGTCTCCCTTTCACCAATTAACTTATGAACAGGACTATTTTACATTGATACAAAAGCCATGACATGCTGGGACAGAGCCAACTTTGACCCCAAAGACATAATTTCAATATTGAGTAAATTATTTCCTCATTTAGTGCTTCCGAGGGATCAATATTAGTTAGGCGTAGGGACTTCATCGGGTTGTGAGTGACTTGTGCATATTGCATATAACATTGACTTACTATAAATAACAGCGCTTAACATTGCAAACACACACTCGAATAATCTTTGAAACTTGTGCAAATGTTTAGATCTTACAGTTTTTCTATTCCATTTTATTCCTTTTCTAAAAGCCACAAAAGAATGCCATTTTCCTCTTTGGTGGATTAAGATGGCTAATGATGAAGGCTTGCTACTGTCTTAAATGCTTCAATTTTCAAGAAAATTGTGATTGCATAAAACGAGGGAAATAATATATATATAAAAAAAAACAAAAAACACAAAGGCTGTTGGACAACAGTGGGTATAACATGGGATTATGCATATTAATTAAATATTTAGCCTCAATTTCATTCCCGTCGTGAATTAAAAACAGTGGGTCTAACATGAAATTATGCTTATTAATTAAATATTTAGCTTCAAATTTCAATCCCGTCGTGAGTTAAAAAAAAAGATGCACATTCCGTACCTTTGATTAATTCTTTGTAATAAAACGGTATCTGGGTCACTTACATAGTCTGGAATCATTAGCGAGTGATTAGTTCGACTGTGTCGTATTAATGTCTTCTAATAAATAATCAGAACACCACACATATTTGTGAAGAGTCTCAATCAAAGGGAGTCTCAGACTTGTCCGACATTTTACAATGTCAAGTTATTGGATGTGACAAGTATGAATAGGGTCTTAATCAATCTAATGTCAACTTATGTTCTTTCGGTCAATGCCAATTTTGAAAATAGCAAAACATTGTACAGTTTATGGAGGATATTGATAATCTATCCATTGGACATAAGTGTTTAAATAGTAGTATACAAAACAATAATCAACGTCAATAGTGACCGTTGTATGAACTGAAATGTTATTATATTATTTGTTATCAACGAGATATAGTGTAACAAGAAACAGTGTTAATGAAGAGTTAAAACGTTTTTATTCATTTTTATGTCCTCCTTCGAAGAAGAGGGGGTATATTGTTTTGCAAATGTCAGTCGGTCAGTCCGTCGGTAGACAACATTGTTTCCACTGGTTATCTTAGAAACAATTTATCACATTCTTCATATTTCACATACTGGTTGTACATTACTAGTAAATGACCCTTTTTGGGGTCTCTATGTGAAAGGTCAAGGTCACAGGGCCTGAAATGTCAGCATGGTCCGCCCATTATCT